>NC_092235.1:41280693-41370693 GCF_036320965.1 Panulirus ornatus | reverse complement strand
TGTATATACATACGTCCACACACGCAAATATACATACCTACACAGCTTTCCACCCCAGACGCTTCACATGCCCTGATTCAATCCACTGACAGCACGTCAACCCCGGTATACCACATCGATCCAATTCACTCTATTCCTTGCTCTCCTTTCACCCTCCTGCATGTTCAGGCCCCGATCACACAAAATCTTTTTCACTCCATCTTTCCACCTCCAATTTGGTCTCCCACTTCTCGTTCCCTCCACCTCCGACACATATATCCTCTTGGTCAATCTTTCCTCACTCATTCTCTCCATGTGCCCAAGCCATTTCAAAACACCCTCTTCTGCTCTCTCAACCACGCTCTTTTTATTTCCACACATCTCTCTTACCCTTTCGTTACGTACTCGATCAAACCACCTCACACCACACATTGTCCTCAAACATCTCATTTCCAGCACATCCATCCTCCTGCGCACAACTCTATCCATAGCCCACTCCTCGCAACCATACAACATTGTTGGAACCACCATTCCTTCAAACATACCCATTTTTGCTTTCCGAGATAATGTTCTCGACTTCCAGACATTCTTCAATGCTCCCAGGATTTTCGCCCTCTCCCCCACCCTATGATCCACTTCCGCTTCCATGGTTCCATCCGCTGCCAGATCCACTCCCAGATATCTAAAACACTTTCCTTCCTCCAGTTTTTCTCCATTCAAACTTACCTCCCAATTGACTTGACCCTCAACCCTACTGTACCTAATAACCTTGCTCTTATTCACATTTACTCTTAACTTTCTTCTTTCACACACTTTACCGAATTCAGTCACCAGCTTCTGCAGCTTCTCACATGAATCAGCTACCAGCAATGTATCATCAGCGAACAACAACTGACTCACTTCCCAAGCTCTCTCATCCACAACAGACTTCATAATTGCCCCTCTTTCCAAAACTCTTGCATTCACCTCCATAACAACCCCATCCATAAACAAATTAAACAACCATGGAGACATCACACACCCCTGCCGTAAACCTACATTCACTGAGAACCAATCACTTTCCTCTCTTCCTACACGTACACATGCCTTACATCCTCGATAAAAACTTTTCACTGCTTCTAACAACTTGCCTCCCACACCATATATTCTTAATACCTTCCACAGAGCATCTCTATCAACTCTATCATATGCCTTCTCCAGATCCATAAATGCTACATACAAATCCATTTGCTTTTCTAAGTATTTCTCACATACATTCTTCAAAGCAAACACCTGATCCACACATCCTCTACCACTTTTGAAACCACACTGCTCTTCCCCAATCTGATGCTCTGTACATGCCTTCACCCTCTCAATCAATACCCTCCCACATAATTTACCAGGAATACTCAACAAACTTATACCTCTGTAATTTGAGCACTCACTCTTATCCCCTTTGCCTTTGTACAATGGCACTATGCACGCATTCCGCCAATCCTCAGGCACCTCACCATGAGTCATACATACATTAGATAACCTTACCAACCAGTCAATAATACAGTCACCCCCTTTTTTAATAAATTCCACTGCAATACCATCCAAACCTGCTGCCTTGCCGGCTTTCATCTTCCGCAAAGCTTTTACTACCTCTCTCTGTTTACCAAATCATTTTCCCTAACCCTCTCACTTTGCACACCAGCTCGACCAAAACACCCTATATCTAGATATCTAGATAGATAGATAGATAGATAGATCGATAGATATATGCTCCTCATCGCTGACAAGAGTAAAGAACAATAACAAATTGTTAACACTTAAACACAATAATAAACCTAAAAAAAGACTGAGCTGAACTCTGGGGTATCGTCTTGATATATTATTGAAATTATGATTCAAAACAGGCACTAGTGTGAGCTCTACCTTAGCGATTCTCGCCGGACTTGGTAAAATTCACCCAGTAATCTTGGGAATTCTCTTTCAGCACATAACAGCATAGAATTTTAGGAATCTGGATAACTCTGACAACTTTTTGCATGTAGGGCAAGTCGTTTAACCCACTGATAAAGTAACACAAGGAATGAAAGAAATTACCATAAGCTAAAGTGTTTTTTTAAAGCTGTCTGTCATTTACAAAGCTTTGGTCATTTGCGAATAAATGGGAGGATTCACATCAATCCATCAACAGTGAATAAGGGACATTAACAAAACTGAAAGCGAAGTGGTATCCTATCAATATCTTGCATTACTACGCGTGATACTTTAGGATTCGCTTTTTATGGCGTGGTTCGTCTTATCACCATCACAACACGGATCTTAACTTCGCCCTATCAACATAGAATTGGTTTAACACTATCATCTATCAACTGGAGTGAAACTCCCAGAATTTTACTTTGGATACCTGCGGCTAGTGAATTTCTAGTCCACATGTGACACCTTATTAACGTGTTCGGGAGGAAAACTTGCCCGCACCCAAATATTCTCAAAGGCGATGTCAAACTTCGTTTTAGTTATCTGTCATCTCTCCTTCGGCCTTGATTACCATCAACAGACATGTGGGCATGGAATTAGCAGGGATCCTAAAGTATTTTAGGCCATTGTTCTGGTTCCATAGGGTCTTGTTCTCCTAAATGAGGCGCGGTATTAAAGAAGTTTTTCAGGAAAGCCTCCAGACCGTGCGTTCTGCGTGCTCAGTGTGCCCAAAAATCTCACGTGTATCCACATTTTCTTGCTTCTATGCAAGAATTCGGGCTTTCTCTTCCTTCGAACGGTAAGAGACAAACAACATGAAGCACAGGTGGAAGAAATGCAGTCCGAAGAGAGATTCCCCAGATGAAGTGGCCCTCAGGAAGAGTAAAGAAAGAACATCCTTTCCTAGTGATAGTCTGAAGCAAACTGAGGCGGACTTGTAGTGCTCACACTGTTATAAAACCTCGTCTCAGGGACCAGATATACTTTCACCCTGAAAACAGAATATTCTTGTACACAATAAACCTTAGCCGTGCATTTCCTATGAAAATATATAGGGGTGATTAAGGGTTTTTGCGGACACTACATTCCTCTAGATATCTAATACACGCTATGTTTACATCAGGCATATGTTGACACATATGAACGTATAGAATTTCTTTCTGACCTCATCGACCTAAAAAGATGTGAAAATGAACACGCACGTGCACTTCTGCACTTGGATGTTCCTCCAGCCACTTACCAAACAGAATTTCTACATTCAAGAACGAAGCATCATATTGGCACAAAACACTGACATACATTTGTCACTCTTCTTCCAGCCACCTGTTCAAGTATTAGCTCACCTGCACAGAAATGACAACTGACTGTTAAAACTGGAAGTACTGACCTCGCATTTCCCTAACGATGCTGTAAACAGTGACTATGGGTAGGTGATAACATGCTAAAAGTATATAAACGAACAATATGCAGTTCTGTTCCAAACTATGTTGGTCGAGCATTTTGCCACTGAAACTTTTTTCTAGATATAACTTAGGTCCAAAATGCTATGCTCTCATTATATGACTCTGTAAGAGATATATTTCGCATATATAAAGGGTACATAAAACATCTGAATGAAGAGTGGAGACATTTGGGATCTACCATGATAACGCACGACTTCAAGATAATGAGGGATCAAGCCAAATTCTAGTATTTATCTTACAGGTATTATCCTTTTTGACATCAACTGCAGCCTTGAAGGTGACGCCGTTGTTGCTCTCTGTCATGCAGAAAGAAACACACAAGTGTAATATGGCCTCTCCATACCTAAGTCGTGAGAGTTGTGAAAATGAACATCGTAACAAAATGGCATCGTCAATATATATTTTCATTATCCGCATCTGAGCAGGATTGTCTTATCCAACTTTATTTTAGGATTCTTCTCTAATCTTATGTTCGCGAACTTCTATTAACTTACACTTCCATTCTGTCATAAAGAGGTAGATTACCAGATTACATTTAAGAAATTCTAAAATTGCCGTTGTACGAGCAGACATAATAGAAACATTATAGAAAGACCATAGAATTACATATGTTGTTTTGTATGTACAGTAGCTGATTAAAGTCTCAAAGGTCCATTGGCGAGTTCAAGGCATTCGTATTCGAATAATGATCGGATCTGATCCACTGTAGATTTTGAGCCTATAATTTATAGTCAGTGAACCTATGTGTCTCGGTCTGGTAACAAAGCTGTTCTGGTGAGGGTGGACTACGTACTTGCCAGTGAAGTTTTGTCCATATGATAATCTTAAAGAGTATATGCAATAGCGATTAAATTTCAACTTATTTTATTGCTGTTGTTAAATTCTAAACAAAGAAAAAAAAAAGCCTTGAAATCGCTACATAGATAACGGAGTTATGCCGCCTGAGAAAAGTATATTTTTTTCCTTTCTGAAAAATCCAATCAACCAAAAACAGAAATGACCGAAAACGAGGCTCGCTAGGCTGACGTCACTACACGCAGAAATAACGACGGTCGATTATGACGAGAAGACATAACGACTCGAGCTCCAGCGTAGATTTAGACTGGTGACTGAGTTTGGTAAAGTGTGTGGAAGAAGAAAGTTAAGAGTAAATGTGAATAAGAGCAAGGTTATTAGGTACAGTAGGGTTGAGGGTCAAGTCAATTGGGAGGTGAGTTTGAATGGAGAAAAACTGGAGGAAGTGAAGTGTTTTAGATATCTGGGAGTGGATCTGTCAGCGGATGGAACCATGGAAGCGGAAGTGGATCATAGGGTGGGGGAGGGGGCGAAAATTTTGGGAGCCTTGAAAAATGTGTGGAAGTCGAGAACATTATCTCGGAAAGCAAAAATGGGTATGTTTGAAGGAATAGTGGTTCCAACAATGTTGTATGGTTGCGAGGCATGGGCTATGGATAGAGTTGTGCGCAGGAGGATGGATGTGCTGGAAATGAGATGTTTGAGGACAATGTGTGGTGTGAGGTGGTTTGATCGAGTAAGTAACGTAAGGGTAAGAGAGATGTGTGGAAATAAAAAGAGCGTGGTTGAGAGAGCAGAAGAGGGTGTTTTGAAATGGTTTGGGCACATGGAGAGAATGAGTGAGGAAAGATTGACCAAGAGGATATATGTGTCGGAGGTGGAGGGAACGAGGAGAAGAGGGAGACCAAATTGGAGGTGGAAAGATGGAGTGAAAAAGATTTTGTGTGATCGGGGCCTGAACATGCAGGAGGGTGAAAGGAGGGCAAGGAATAGAGTGAATTGGAGTGATGTGGTATACAGGGGTTGACGTGCTGTCAGTGGAGTGAATCAAGGCATGTGAAGCGTCTGGGGTAAACCATGGAAAGCTGTGTAGGTATGTATATTTGCGTGTGTGGACGTGTGTATGTACATGTGTATGGGGGGGGGGTTGGGCCATTTCTTTCGTCTGTTTCCTTGCGCTACCTCGCAAACGCGGGAGACAGCGACAAAGTATAAAAAAAAAAAAAAAAAAAAATATATATATATATATATATATATATATATATATATATATATATATATATATATATATATATATATATGATATATATGTGTCAGATGGCTCATCGATTTTTGAGGATCCTGACAACGGAGATGCCCAGCTAGGGACCCAACCATACCGTTTTGAGCCGGAAGCTGATCTGATTGAGAATCAAACATGCAAGTAGCTCCGTGCCCGAAGGAAACGCAGGACTCTTGTTATAAGAAATATATTAAGTTGTATCCTTGAATGATAAATATCTAAATTCATATAGGGATATCGTCAATATCTGGAGGAGGATATATTTTTATATATCGCTCCTTACGTTGAATTTGATAGAGGTTGGGCACAATAGCCGAATGACCTATATCTTTACATGTACAGAGGCAATTATATGCAAAATGACCTACAATACACTGCCAATCAGAGCATCCTCTCCAAACTGTATGCATGTGTACAGACACAATACTTTAGCATTAAAATACCCCCTCCGTAAGAAATTGGATCACTACTGTGGAATAGGATTTCATAATTTGACAAAGTTACCATCATTATATTTACAGGTATTTCTGTGGTCACTGTCCCCCAATGACGATAATTACTGAGTCAATTTGCTGCCATGAAATCCCACAGGTCATGGCTGTGCTTGAGGAGGACCTAGCAAAACAATGTATCATTGAGTTTCCCTCTTGATGATTGCCCGCCTTGGCTTCTTTGGAATACTGCTTACGGGAGTTGGACTGTCACTGACCCGCTTACTGGGATTTCCTGAGGTGGTCCGAGATGGGTCCTTAGTTGGTCCTGCATCAAGCTCCAAGTCCTTCCTTTTCACATAGACTCGAGGATCCGGTACTTGGCTGGCTAGGCATCTTCGGTGAAATGCATTGAACGCTACACACAGTACTTGGAAGGGACCACTCCAGTCTCGGCGGGAATTCTGGACGAAATGTATCCACTGTGGCAACACTGCTGGTCGATCAAACGGGAAATAGTGTAAACTGACGCCGTCTGCCTTCATCATGCTGCATCCACCCGCAGCACATCGTCTTCCCCCTCTGTAATCCGCAGCAGGAGTGCCGTGGGCCATCGTCAACACTGCTGACGCGATTTATTTCAAATACAAACTATAAATCACTATACAAAACTACAGCAACGAAACTAAACTCACTACAGAACTATTAACTCTAAAATCCAAACGAAGGAAGTGTACGAACACTGAAAATATAGAAAAAACACACAGCGCAGCAAAGTCCTAGTGCAATTTCCTTTTGAATCAAAATGGCGGTGTTGATGTAGTGACGTCACAGCGAGAGCGCCAGTAAAACCGTGCGATTAGAAAAACCGTTCAGGTGTGTCACAGAACTTTGCCACAATATCTCCGCTGTAGTTGAACCGATTTCGATGAAATTTTCGGAACAAGCATATTTTTCCTTAGTACATTTAATGATCAAACTATCAAAATGCATATACCCTTTAAGGGTTTAGATCACATTCAAAATCACAATTGCCACTATTGGTTGGTGGTTAACACGAGTTTATTTCACGATTGTTGTTTATTGCAAGCCTATTCAATTTCAAGATTATATTGTTATATTCGATAGTGGCCACCTTGTATCCTTGTCCCTGTGACTCACATAATGAAAGTTGTTTAAAAATTAAATCAAGAGCCAAGAATCTCGGCAGCTTGAGCAAGAATAATTTTACTTTATGTGTACACAAATCATATATGTTAGACTTAGCGTTTCCTTCGTAAAACGACACAGAGCCGGGTAACCGAGTGATGCTTTACCTTTTAAGGTTTTTAGAAATCGAGACCGAACACTGGAGAGCGAATTTATATCCCTTACTAGATAGATACTAAAAGGATCCGTTACACTATTTTCAGTAATTCTATATTAAGAGTGAGACTGATGGTGCTGTGTGATCAGTATAAGCATACAGGACGAGCATGAACATTAGTCTATTGCAATAACATGATAGATTAACATTAATTACATCCAATGTGATCCATCCCCAACTGGCAACGAAAACCTCCTGAATCCTTGTGATAACAGAATGGACGAAGTTTCTGCAAGTGTCGCTGAAGGTTGTCCCATACCTCGCGTGCAGTGTTCATGATGTCTTGTCGGCTCCTGGCCTCACCCGCGTTCTATTGCCGGCACATAATTGCCCACAGGTTCTCCATAAGGTTCGTGTCGCTCCCTTTCGTAGGCCAACGCAAGACATGAATTTCCGGGTGCATACTAAACCACTCACGCACTGCTCTGTTTGCGTATTGAGCACTTATACTGCACGAGTTTGATGACATTTGGTTCTGGAAAGGCCATGGCATGAACGGAAGGAAGAATAACATCCTCTAATGTTTCAATTATTGCTAACTGCTAAAGTGACTTTCAGTTTCTACCAGCTCGCTAGGTCCATGTTAACACATCCATCCCCAAAATGACACTTGCACTCTACCACTGCGCTGAATCTTGGAGATATTTTCAGAACTGTAACAGGTACTGCGAGGGCGCCAGCACAGTCTTGAACCTGCCTCAACGGAGGAAATCACTTTTTAGTCCGTAAAGTTACGTCTTCCAGTAATCTTCTCCCACTCCTAAATACTGCAGGGTATATCCAAGGTGCGCTTCCTTGTGTGCTTGGCTCCGTGTTTCTTTCTCAAGGAATGTGTGAGTGTAGATTGTTTCTGGAGACGACGTATATTAGTGTGTGGATGACACTGCAGCTGTAGCTGACAGGTCACGTGGACAGCAGACGTCATGGGTCTATCGCCCACTACCTGACCCATCCGTTCATCCTCCTCACGCGTCGTGCACCGAGTTCATCCTCACTTTGTTGTCTCGTCTGATCCGCGCCCTCCTTCTGCCATCTTATCCACCGCCGTCGCCGCACGCTGCTCTCTGAGAAAGCCGCTCTAGCAGCAGTTCTGCCCGCTGGTGTCCCAAGTTCCCACGTTCCAATTATGCGAGCCCGGCTGGTCATGACATCAACAGTATTAGCGGCCATCTCTGTAGAAGGAATAATGAAATTTATCAGAAATGGTCATCAAGATATCTCAGTCAATCATAGGGCAAATTGTTTTAATCAGGCTCAGTGGCTCATTACAGACACTAGTAAGAAATGCATTACAACTCTTGGTCAATCATCATTGAATTGTGAAAAGTAGTGTCGGACTATGTGGCTCGCTTACTTTCTTGCCCTTGAAGGCGGGAAACATTACACTTCTTCGTTTGGTGCGCTTTAAAAAGATTCATTGTCTGCTCCCGTAGGTGAGACTGCTACCCACTATGTACAGACATCTAAATTCCTATCAAGTGTTAGCAACATCGATCATTGTAGATGTCATGTGCTGTTGTTAACTTTTCCTAGGTAGTGTTATCACTTCACTGAACTGTCAAGGAAATCTACCACCCATCACCTTGAAATGTTTCGTGTGCGCATTTTAAGGGTACACAGTATTGAAACAAGTGCGTTAAGACATTACGTGCTTTTGACCACTATTTTCGTGCCGCCGGCCGAAAGAGTTGCCAGGTAGCTGTAATATTTCCATGTGTCAAAATGATATTTCACCTTCGAAGGTGTATAAGTTTAGCAATCTATGCTGCCATGCTTACGTGAGTTTACATGAGAAAGACAGCCAACTGGAGGACTGATTGGCCCACGACTGGGTTCTCAGAAAAAAAAAGATAAATGAATGTAATTCCTCTCTGTACTTTTAAAAGCTATCACCGACTCCCCACTGCTGCATGTTAACTTTCTACTGTCTCCGTTACCGCTCTCGTTTATACAGTTTATTTCTGGTGTTTTTTTCTCTGAGTATACCTTAATTTATATAATATTTGTCTAAAGGACTTTTGGAGGTATCTATAGTCTTAGCATTCACCACGTCTGACGGTAACTTATTCCAGTGCTCAATACACCTATAGAAAAAGGCGCTTTTTCCCACGTCCGTACTACATCTTTTAGCTTTGAATTTTATTCCATTTGTTCTAGTAACTGTATCTTCTTGTATTTCGAAAAGATGCTTGTGGTTCACTTTATCGAACTTGTCCAGAATTTTGAACAACTGGATCAAGTCGCCGCGAAGTATACGTTTTTTAAGGGAAAAGAGATCCAATCGTTTTATAATGCCTCTCTTCGTTTGCCAGATTTCGTATGCCAGATTTCTAAAGGGTGGGATCAATTTTGTCGTGCGTCTTTGTATTTGCTCTGATTTTTCCTCATCTTTTTCATAATCTGGAGACCAAACTGGACTGAATATTCATGGGGTGGTCTTACTAGAGAATTATAAAGTGTGAGAATCGTCTGGTGTCTAGTAATCTTTGTTCCTGGCTATGAAGCGCAACATTTCGTTTTGGTCTTTACTTGCTGCTTGATACTGTTTAGCGTATTTCAAACTGTTGCTAATGACAACTCCAAGGTCCTTTTCTTCACTCAATCTAGTTACAGAGTTTCCGTCTTAGTGAGTCATCAAACCTGCCCCCTCGGGTTCTATTTATTCTACCAGTCGTGATGGATAATAATTATTGAAAAATCCATAGATATACTTAGAGTTTAGTAAAGTTTGATTTCATGTTGCTTACTCTTGAAATTGAATGTATAGCCACTTCACAATTAGAAAAATGTATACTCCTGAATTTCACTTCAACATTTTACGATTCGTTACAATATTTATTCACGTCAGTATAGCAAAACATGTATATGAGACTTCACTATAGACCGTAGCACGTGAAAAAGATCTACTCGGGACGGTTGCAACCTCTCCGGAATGGATTAAAACCAAGGTGGAATTGGTGGAACATTGGAATAGATCACTGAAAGATGACAGAAACTATCGTTAAGACACAGGATCGTTCACTTATGGCGAACGCACCAGGTCTCGATGGAATACGAGAGAAAAGAAAACAACAAAAATTTGGCCCTCTTACTTGATAGTGAGGACATTGCGAGGTACATTACACAGAAGCTCCACAGCACATGGGATGCAGCTGGGTTGCGTGAGATAGCACTGGTAATTCAGTAGCCGTCACCTCCACCCTCACCAGAAGAGTCCTGTTACCAGACCGAGGTGTACCTATGTTCGCTCCCTATGAATCACAAGGCTCGAGATTTACAGTGGTTCCGATACTATCATGATTCGAAGACGAGAGCCATGAATTCGCCAGTGAATCTACAAATTTTAGTCAGCGACTGTACATAGTGCGCTGAAATGTAACTCTTTATAATCTTCCTTTTTCACATCCGGCAAAATTTGCATTATATCAAATTGAAAGAAGGACTGTTACCGAGGACTTCCAGGTGTCACTGAATCTTGGTCACCTTTGCATACATTAGTAATGTTATCTGAACTGCTTTTGTCTGACCTTACACCTGTTAGACATCGTTGCTTTCTTTCCCTACTTTTGAAATAGTGTTGACGAATTTTTGCTCCTTACACCAACAAACAAAGGCTGAGTAAGCGAAAAACAGCCACTCTAACATAACAAAACTAATACCGCCAACATGATAAAGAAGAAGACATCGCCTCACCAACATGATAGACAAAAAAAGTGTCAAAAAAGTCTCACCATAATGACAAACATAAGAGTATTCTCATCAACATGGAAACCGAAGTAATTTTCTTACCATCATGAAAAACGAAGGCATCGACTAACCAACATGATTAACGGAGACATCATTTCCCCATGATTAATGAGGACCTCGTCCTACCGTAATAAAAACGAAGACATCATCTCATTCACATGACAAACGAAGACATCGTCTCACCAGCATGATAAAGGAAGTCATTGTTTCAGCAACATGATGAACGAAGACACCGTCTTACTAAAATGATAAACGAGGACGTCGTCTCTTTAACATGAGAAACGAAGAATTCTCCTCAACATGACAAACGAAGGTATTTTCTCACCAACATGATACACGAAAATATCGTCTTATCATCACAATAAACGAAATATCGCCTTATCAACATGATAAACGAAGACATCGCCTCACTAAGCAATATGATATATGGAAACAGATATCATTTCACCAGTATGTTACACAATCACGTCAGGATCAGCCGTTGACAAGGCACTAGACTGAGAGCCTCCCAAGCCACGAGGCTCACAACCACTATGACGTCAAATAAAATTCCCAGGACATACATACACCAGAAATAGTATACACAGCTGAACCGTAAAATCGCACACAAAAGTCCTGAGACACGCGTGGACTGAGCTATACCGAAGCCTCTGTCTCGACAGGTAGAGACTGGCTTCGACCAGGCGCGGACAGGGGATTCAAGAAGGTTGCAAGACTTTTGTGTGCGACTCTGCATCCGATTTATACCCATTTGAAATATCGGTGAGAGATAAAACCTTGAATATAAAGCATTGGTAAAAAAAACATGAAACTCAATGAACAACATATGCTGACCAACATGTGATGAAAATTAATTGGCAGCTACAGCACTAGAACCCCGTGACGTTACACTGGTCACAACCAGCGGTGAAGTGTCACACATACGTCACATGTTTCATGTTATATGGTCTGTACATGTTACGATGAGATAGTGTTAGCACAACAGAATATAACTTGTCTCCTCTATATATAATCATCATTTCAATCCCAGAAGTTAATGGCACTAAGTTTTATTTGGTTGGGTTACACTGGGCTGAATCTTCACACAGAATTCACATCAAACGAACGAATAAAAGAAAGTCAAGGTAATAAATCACATTCACATTATATTATATATCATACTTTGTCGCTGTCTCCCGCGTTAGCAAGGTAGCGCAAGGAAACAGACGAAAGAATGGTCCAACCCACAAACATACACATGTATAATATACATACACGCCCACACACGCACATATACATACCTATACATTTCAATGTATGAATATGTATACATACACAGACATATACATATATACACATGTACATATTCATACCTGCTGACTTCATCCATTTTCTTCGCCACAGCGCGCGCGCGAGGTAGCGCTAAGGAAAGACAACAAAGGCAACATTCGTTCACACTCACTTTCTAGCAGTCA
Source organism: Panulirus ornatus (assembly GCF_036320965.1). Lineage (NCBI taxonomy): Eukaryota > Metazoa > Arthropoda > Malacostraca > Decapoda > Palinuridae > Panulirus > Panulirus ornatus. Next base: position 41,358,229 of record NC_092235.1, on the reverse strand, counting down.
TGTGTAATGCACCGAAACCACAGCTCCCTTTCCACATCTAGGCCCCACAAGACTTTCCATGGTTTAGCCCAGACGCTTCACATGCCCTGGTTCAATCAATTGAGAGCAAGTCGACCCCGGCATACCACATCGTTCTAACTAACTTTATTCCTCCTACGCCTTTCACCCTCTTATATGTTCAGGCCGCGATCACTCAAAATCTTTTTCCCTTCATCCTTCCACCTCCAATTTGGTCTCCCACTTCTCCTCGTTCCCTCCACCTCTGACACATATATCCTCTTGGTCAATCTTTCCTCACATATTCTCTCTATGTGACCAAACCATTTCAATACACCCTCTTCTGCTCTCTCAACCACGCTCTTTTTATTACCACACATCTCTCTAACCGATCTAACCACCTCACACCACATATTGTCCTCAAACATCTCATGTCTAACACATCCACCCTTCTCCGCACAACCCTAACCATAGCCCACGCCTCGCAACCATATAACATTTTTGGAACCACTATTCCTTCAAACATACCCAATTTTGCTCTCTGAGATAGCGTTCTCACCTTCCACATATTCTTCAACACTCCTAGAACCTTTGCCGCCTCCCCCACTCTGTGACTCACTTCCGTTTCCATGGTTCCATCCACTGCTAAATCCACTCCCAGATATCTAAAGCACTTCATTTCCTCCAAGTTTTCTCCATTCAAACTTACCTCCCAATTGACTCAACCCTACTGAACCTAATATTCTTGCTCTTATTCACATTTACTCTCAGCTTTCTTCTTTCACACACTCTATCAAACTCAGTCACCAGCTTCTGCAGTTTCTCACCAAAATCAGCCATCAGCGCTGTATCATCAGCAAACAACAAGTGACCCACTTCCCAAGCCCTCTCATCCACAACAGACTGCATACTTGCCCCTCTTTCCAAAATTCTTGCATTCACCTCCCTAACCATCATCCATAAACAAATTAAACAAGCATTGAGGCATCACGCACCCCTGCTGCAAACCGACATTCACTGGGAACGGATAACTTTCCTCTCTTCCTACTCGTACAAATGCTTTACATCCTCGATAAAAACTTTTCACTGCTTCTTGCAACTTACCTCCTACACCATATACTCCTATTACCTTCCACAGAGCACCTCTATCAACTCTACCATATGCCTTCTCCAGATCCATAAATGTTACATACAATTCCATTTGTTTTTCTAAGTATTTCTCGCATACATTCTTCAAAGCAAACACCTGATCCACACATCCTCTACCACTTCTGAAACCACGCTGCTCCTCCACAATCATATGCTCTGTACATGCCTTCACCCTCTCAATCAATACCCTTACATGTTCCTTCCCAGGAATACTCAACAAACTTATACCTCTGTAATTTGAACACTGACATTTATCCCATTTGCCTTTGTGCAATGGAATTATGGCTGCATTTCGCCAATCCTCAGGCACTTCACTATGAACAGTATATACACTGAATATCTTCAACTAGTCAACAACCCAGTCACCCCCTTTTTTAATGAATTCCACTGCAATATCATCCAAACTCGCTGCCTTGCCGGCTTTCATCTTCTGCAAAGCTTTCACTACTTGTTCTCGGTTTACCAAGCCAATCTCCCTGACTCCTCTCACTTCGCACACCAATTCGACCAAAACACCCTATATCTGCCATTCTATCATCAAACACATTCAACATACCTTCAAAATACTCACTCCATCTCCTTCTCACTTCACCATTACTTGCTATTACCAGCCCATTAGCCCCCTCTCCCCCCCAGATGTTCCCATTTGCTCTGTTGTCTTACGCACTTTGTTTACCTCCTTACTAAAACATCTCTTTATTCTCCTTAAAATTTAGCGATAATCTCTCATCCCAACTCTCTTTTTCACCTATTGCACCTTTCTCTTGACCTCCTGCCTCTTTCTTTTATACATCTCCCAGTCATTTGCACCATTTCCATGCAAAAACCGTCCAAATGCCTCTCTCTTCTCTTACATTAACAATCTTATTTCTTCATCCCACCACTCACTACCCTTACTAATCTGCCCACCTCCCACCTCTCTCATGCCACAGGCATCTTTTGCGCAAGCCATCACTGCTTTTCTAAATACATTCCATTCCTTCCCCACTCCCCTCACGTCATTTGCTCTTACCTTTTTCCATTCTGCACTCAATCTCTCTTGGTACTTCCTCAGACATGTCTCCTTTCCAAGCTCAATTACTCTCACCACTCTCTTCACTCCAACATTTTTCTTTTCTGAAAACCTCTATAAATCTTCACCTTCGCCTCCACAAAATAATGATCAGACATCCCTCCAGTTGCCTCTCTCAGCACATTAACATCCAAAAGTCTCTCTTTCACGCCCCTATCAATTAACACGTAATTCAGTAGCACTCTCTGGCCATCTCTCCTACTTACATACTTATACTTATGTACATCTCTCTTTTTGAACCAGATATTCCCAGTCACCAGTCCTTGTTCAGCACACTAATCTACAAGCTCTTCACCATTTCCATTTATAACACTGAACACCCTATGTACACCAATTATTCCCTCAAGTGCCACATTACCCACCTTTGCATTCAAGTCACCCATCACTGCAACCCGGTCTCGTGCATCAAAGCTGTTAACATACTCACTCAGCTGCTCCCAAAACACTTGCCTCTAATGATATTTCTTCTCATCCCCAGGTGCATAGGTACCAATAATCATCCATCTCTCTCCACCCACTTTCAGCTATACCCATATCAGTCTAGAGTTTACTTTCTTACATTCTATCACATACTCCCACAACTCCTGCTTCAGGAATCGTGCTACTCCTTCCTTTGGTCTTATCATCTCACCAATACCTGACTTTACTCCCAAAACATTCCCAAACCTCTCTAATATTCCTCTCTAATATTCCCGTGGTACGATACTCAATATTCTCTACGGTCATTAGTAAAGTAAAGCTTACTTCACATACTGCTGTCATGAATATTCTATTTCCTAGCCTTTATGAATTATTTAGAAGGTTTCTGACGTCTCATCTGCAAGTGACTGAAGATAAGCGCTTTGGCTTCCTATAATCAAGGATGGACTTTCTGTGCTTGTCTTTGTTATTATGTAACCAATCTAACTCCAGAAGATATTTGAGGACCTTAAAGATCTCCGAGAGCCGTCGTCAACAGGTTGAATTATTTTTGCAACCGATGAACTAAGTGCTCACGGGTCAGAGTAGCTGTCCCTCAAATTTTCTTTCTTTTATTTCTTTTTCTTTTGCCAAAGAATCCAAGGCTTTGTACCGAAACATTATCTCAGTAAGTATCATACTTTCATAAAAGATATATCTGGCTACCAGCTGGAACGTATCCACAACTGTAAAAGTATCTCAAATGAAGGACTTGAGCACGTACATGCTCTCATAAAAGTTCGTCGGGGTTCATATGTGTGTGTGTGCCTGTGCAATCGCCATCCCTTTCTAGACAGGCGAGTCTGTATAACGACGTGACAACTCAAGCACCCATACACACGGCAGAACTGTGACGTTTATGTAATAAAGTAAGAAAGGATTATGTTTGTCAATCATGTGTTATCGGTAGTCATAATCACTTACATATTCAAAGTTGTACGGTAAGGTATGAGGGTTAGAGCCCCTTCGATATCTAGGCTTTCATTTAGCAAATGAGGAGTGACAACAGTAGTGCATTCGAAACGTTTCGAAAATTTGCCTTGTATCCACATGAATAATTTTGGAAACCATTAAGAGCTAAACGAGCACAGTGTCTACCATTAACGTTATTCAACGTATCTTTGTCGCATATTCCTCCATATATCCAACGAAAACCAGATCTGTATAAAAGGTAATCAAACATTCTAAGTAGACCAAGACTGGAAACAATGAGCAGTGAAGCAGTCTGAGTTGGCCAAAGTCGGCATGGTGTCCGTTCAGCGTGGGCTGACAGGAGAGAGTATAGCTACTGATCAGGCATAATTACTACACTGAGGAACCTCGAAAAATGAACGATACAGCAGGGAAGTAGGGAAGTGTTGGCAAAGTTTAGGCAGTCATGAAGAATAATGAATGAGGGTAGTAGCCGGCCTTAGCACATCAGGGTAGAAAAAACGGTCGCAGAGTAGAACTGCAACAGTTTTATGAGGAGTGGGGTGGTTTGGGGGTTGGGGTTGGTGGGGTCGAATGTAACAGGGGATGGAGCTGGACGAGGAGAAAACTGTTTGTGTGCGTAAGTTATCACGCGGCCATGCCCCTATCGGGCAAAAAGATAAGGCGCCATGGAATCAGCAAAAGAACCACACAAGGACCAGATGGTAGCCAGTGTTGTCATATTTGTCTAACCTGTATGGCAGTTTTGTATTATTGACGTACAGTTGTTAGTTGATATACTGGGAATATTATAACTTGCACGTATATGTATACATTATCACTAGAGCTTCTATATGGGGGAAGGCTTCCGATTGTAACAGCCCGGATGGGTCACTAGTGTTAGGGGACGTGAGTCATGCGGGAGGCTGACGCCCCCCTCAAACCGGCAATCAGACCTCTCCCGCGGGGAAAAGATGCCAATCATGCAAGAATAATGTGAGGAAGTAGTGCGTTAAATCATTCGTGGCATGCATCATGAGTATAGGAGTAGATTAATTTTAGAGATTGAATGGTTAAACTCAGAGCACAAGAGATCGCCTGTAGCAGGTCCCGTATATGACTAAGCCAAGTGCAAAATTTACTATTTAGGTGCTTAAATACGAATTTACAGTGAAACAATTTCAAACAATGACACCACGAAAAGGCGTCGAGTGTGGAAAAGTGACAAGTGAGAGAGAGAGAGAGAGAGAGAGAGAGAGAGAGAGAGAGAGAGAGAGAGAGAGAGAGAGAGAGAGAGATAGCATTCACCATCTACTAGGAATCCCGATAAGCTACACCTCGATCTGTTACGAAAGGTGTTTTTATAAAGCGTGATTACGGAGAATGTGTGGACGGAAGCAGTGAGCCATAGCAATAATGTACGCCGAGCGGGCCGTGCTACACGTGACTTTTGCACGTACAGGCCGACTTGACCTTTGAAACGTTGGCCGTCGCACGCTCGGATTCCCGTGCGCGTACAGACCAACCTGACCGGAAGGACATGTATGTCTAAAGTGAACTTTTGCCACCAGTGAATAAGCAGAGCCGCTTGTCAATATTATGCCGTGTGGCAGGAATAAAAGTTTGTTGTTTGTTTTGGCATGTCAACATGGTATATGCGTTATCAAGAATCTCCTGCAATTGTGAATTAGGATGTTTAGATACTATTAGCAGTTGTGTAAAGATGCGTGCCAAACTATTTTTGATACTGTGATTAGCCTTAGATGTTTAATGTAATAATATTTGTGCATGATGACTGATTATGTTAGCAGTGTTGCAACCAGTTAAATGTTAAGATATCCAAGTGAATGAGTACACAGACACATGTTACTGTCATATTATGAGGACTCATGTCATTTTATCTCTAGATATTGAATATAAGAAGGCAATTGGCCTTTCCTTATCCAACAGAAAAGTAAGTAGTCTAAGTATACTTGGCAGTCCATTGGCCTAGTTGGGTCATTAATTTCTTTATGAAGAGGTTTTACTTAAACCATGGATATGGGCTCCCATGGTAATCTCACTAGTGATCATCAAATAGTAATAGTGTAACAGCAGTAGCTTGAAAACACAATATGTTCCTTATCTTTCTAACCTTTCCCTTCTTGAATTTCAATTTCTAAAAGGTGAAACAGAAGAGGATTCAAGCGGGTTGTGCTCATCCTCAACGAAAGCTCAGACTGGGGTGTCTGAATGCGTGTGGATGTAACCAAGATGAGAAGAAAAGAGAGATAGGTGGTATGTTTGAGGGAAGAAACCTAGGTGTTCTGGCTCTGAGTGAAAAAAAGCTCAAGGGTAAAGGGGAAGAGGGGAAGAATGGTTTGAAAAAGTCTTGGGAGTAAAGTCAGGGGTTGGTGAGAGGCCAAGAGCTAAGGAATAGTGGGAGTGTGTCATAGAGTGTAAGAAAGTGAATGCCAGATTGTTGTAGGTAAAACTGAGAGTGGATGTAGAGAGATGGGTGATTATTGGTGCTTATGCACCTGGTCAAGAGGAGGTAGATCATGAGAGGCAAGTGCTTTGGGAGCAACTGAGTGAGTATGTCAGTAGCTTCGGTGCACGAGACCGAGTAGAGGTGATGGGTGATTTAAATGCAAAGGTGTGTAATGTGGTACTTGAGGGTATAATTAGTGCACATAGGGTATTTAGTGTTGTGAATGGATATGGTGAAGAGCTTGTGGATTTGTGCTGAAACAAGACTGGTGATCGAGATTACCTAGTATGGAAAGAAAGATGTAGACAAGTATACGTATGTGCGTAGGAGAGATGGTTAGAGGACATTATTAGATTAGGTGTTGATTGATAGGCGTGCAAAAGAGAGACTTTTGGATGTTAATGTGCTGAGAGGGGCAGCTGGTGGGATGTCTGATCACTATCTTTTGGAGGCGAAGGTGAAGATTTGTAGAGGTTTTCATAAAGAAGAGTGAATACTAGAGAGAAGAGAGTGGTGCGATTTAGTGAACTTGTTAAGGAGACTTGTGTGAGAAAATACCAGGAGAGATTGAGTGCAGAATTGCATAAGGAGAGAGCAAATGACGTGAGGGAAGTGAGTGAGGAAGGGAATGTATTTAGGGAAGTAGTGAGGGCATGTGCAAAAGATGCATGTTCGGTGAGAAAGATGGGAAATGGGAAGATTAAAAAGGGTAGTGAATAGTGGAAGGATGAAGTTAAGTTGTTAGTGGAAGAGAAAGGAGAGGCATTTGGACGATACTTACAAGAAAGGAGTGCAAATGATTAGGGGATGTATAAAAGAAAACACACGCCTCGCAACCATATAACATTGTTGGGACCACTATCCCTTCAAGCATACCCATTTTTGCTTTCTAAGATAACTTTCGACTTCCACACATTTTTCAACGCTCCCAGAACTTTCGCCCCCTCCCCCATCCTATGATTCACTTCCACTTCCATGGTTCCATCCGCTGCCAAATCCACTCCCAGATATCTAAAACACTTTACTTCCTCAAGTTTCTCTCCATTCAAACCTACCTCCCAGTTGACTTGTCCCTCAACCCTATTCCAACTAATAACCTTACTCTTATACATATTTACTCTCAGCTTTCTTCTTTCACACACTTTACCAAATTCAGTCACCAGCTTCTGCAGTTTCTCACCCGAATCAGCCACCAACACTGTCTCATCAGCGAACAACAGCTGACTCGCTTCTCAAGCTCTCTCATCCACAACAGACTGCATACTCACCCCTCTTTTCAAAACTGTTGCATTCACCTCCCTAGCGACCCCATCCATAAGTGAATCAAACAACCATGGAGACATCACACACCCCTGCCGCAAACATATATTCACTGAAAACCAATCACTTTCCTTTCTTCCTACACATACACATGCCTTACATCCTCGATAAAATCTTTTCACTGCTTCTAACAACTTACCTCCCACACCATATATTCTTAATACCTTCCACAGAGCATCTCCATTAACTCTATCATATACCTTTTACAGATCTACAAATGCTATATACAAATCCATTTGCTTTTCTAATTATTTTTCACAAACATTTCTAAAAGCAAACACCTGATCCACACATCCTCTACCACTTCTGAAACCACACTGCTCTTCCCCATTCTGATGCTCTGTCCATGCCTTCATCCTCTCAATCAATACCTTCTCATGTAATTTCCCAGGAATACTCAACAAACTTACACCTCTGCAATTTTAGCACTCACTCTTATCCCCTTCGCCTTTGTCCAATGGAACCATGGAAGCATTCCGCCAGTCCTCAGGCACTTCACCATACATATATCAAATAACCTTAACAACCAGTCAACAATACAGTCACCCCCTTTTTTAATAATTCCACTGCAATACCATGCAAACCCGCTGCCTTGTCGGCTTTCATCTTCCGCAAAGTTTTTACTACCGTTTCTCTGTTTACCAAATTATTCTCCCTAACCCTCTCAGTTTGCACACCACCTCGACCAAAATACCCTATATCTGCCACTCTATCATCAAACACATTCAACAAACCATCAAAACACTCACTCGATCTCCTTCTCACATCACCACTACTTCTTATCACATCCCTATTAGCCCCCTTCATTGATGCTCCCATTTGTTCCCTTATCTTACGCACTTTATTTACCTCCTTCCAAAACATCTTTTTATTCTCCCTAATATTTAATGATACTCTCTAACCCCAACTCTCATCTGCCCTCTTTTTCGCCTCTTGCACCTTTTTCTTGACCCCCCCCGCCTCTTTCTTTTATACATCTCCTAGTCATTTGCAATATTTCCCTACAAAAATCGTCCAAATGCCTCTCTCTTCTCTTTCACTAATAATAATGATGATATGTATTTATACATATATATATATATATATCATACAAACCTCCAACAGCCAGGATCGAACCCGGGACCCCTGTGCAAGAGGCAGGCATGCTAACCGCTAGGCTATGGGCCTGGGCCATAGCCTAGCGGTTAAAATCCTTCCTCTTGCACAGGGGTCCCGGGTTCGATCCTGGCTGTTGGAGGTTTATATGTTATATGAAGGTGCGCGTTCATATGCACTTTATTCGTATATATATATATATATATATATATATAATATATATATATATATATATATATATATATATATATATATATATATATATATATATATATATGTATATATATATATATATATATATATATATATATATATATATATACATATATATATATATATATATATATATATATATATATATATATATATATATATATATATATATATATATATATATATATATTTCTTTCTTTCAAACCATTCGCCATTTCCCGCATTAGCGAGGTAGCGTTAAGAACAGAGGACTGGGCCTTTGAGGGAATATCCTCACCTGGACCTCTTCTCTGTTCCTTCTTTTGGAAAAAAAAAAAAAAAAAAAAACGAGAGGGGAGGATTTCCAGCCCCCCGCTCCCTTCCCTTTCAGTCGCCTTCTACGACACGCAGGGAATACGTGGGAAGTATTCTTTCTCCCCTATCCCCAGGGAATATATATACATATATATATATATATATATATATATATATATATATATATATATATATATATATATATATATATATATATATATATATATATATATATATATCCCTGGGGATAGGGGAGAAAGAATACTTCCCACGTATTCCCTGCGTGTCGTAGAAGGCGACTAAAAGGGGAGGGAGCGGGGGGCTGGAAATCCTCCCCTCTCATTTTTTTTTTTTTTTTTAAATTTCCAAAAGAAGGAACAGAGAATTGGGCCAGGTGAGGGTATTCCCTCAAGGCCCAGTCCTCTGTTCTTAACGCTACCTCGCTAATGCGGGAAATGGCGAATAGTTTGAAAGAAAGAAAAGAATATATATATATATGGGCATGAGAAGAAAGATCATGAGAGGCAAGTGTTTTGGGAGCAGCTGAATGAGTGTGTTAGTGGTTTTGATGCACGAGACCGGGTTATAGTGATGGGTGATTTGAATGCAAAGGTGAGTAATGTGGCAGTTGAGGGAATAATTGGTATACATGGGGTGTTCAGTGTTGTAAATGGAAATGGTGAAGAGCTTGTAGATTTATGTGCTGAAAAAGGACTGATGATTGGGAATACCTGGTTTAAAAAGCGAGATATACATAAGTATACTTATGTAAGTAGGAGAGATGGCCAGAGAGCGTTATTGGATTACGTGTTAATTGACAGGCGTGCGAAAGAGAGACTTTTGGATGTTAATGTGCTGAGAGGTGCAACTGGAGGGATGTCTGATCACTATCTTGTGGAGGCTAAGGTGAAGATTTGTATGGGTTTTCAGAAAAGAAGAGTGAATGTTGGGGTGAAGAGGGTGGTGAGAGTAAGTGAGCTTGGGAAGGAGACCTGTGTGAGGAAGTACCAGGAGAGACTGAGTACAGAATGGAAAAAGGTGAGAACAATGGAAGTAAGGGGAGTGGGGGAGGAATGGGATGTATTTAGGAAATCAGTGATGGATTGCGCAAAAGATGCTTGTGGCATGAGAAGAGTGGGAGGTGGGTTGATTAGAAAGGGTAGTGAGTGGTGGGATGAAGAAGTAAGAGTATTAGTGAAAGAGAAGAGAGAGGCATTTGGACGATTTTTCCAGGGAAAAAATGCAATTGAGTGGGAGATGTATAAAAGAATGAGACAGGAGGTCAAGAGAAAGGTGCAAGAGGTGAAAAAAAGGGGAAATGAGAGTTGGGGTGAGAGAGTATCATTAAATTTTAGAGAGAATAAAAAGATGTTCTGGAAGGAGGTAAATAAAGTGCGTAAGACAAGGGAGCAAATGGGAACTTCAGTGAAGGGCGCAAATGGGGAGGTGATAACAAGTAGTGGTGATGTGAGAAGGAGATGGAGTGAGTATTTTGAAGGTTTGTTGAATGTGTTTGATGATAGAGTGGCAGATATAGGGTGTTTTGGTCGAGGTGGTGTGCAAAGTGAGAGGGTTAGGGAAAATGATTTGGTAAACAGAGAAGAGGTAGTGAAAGCTATGCGGAAGATGAAAGCCGGCAAGGCAGCAGGTTTGGATGGTATTGCAGTGGAATTTATTAAAAAAGGGGGTGACTGTATTGTGGACTGGTTGGTAAGGTTATTTAATGTATGTATGACTCATGGTGAGGTGCCTGAGGATTGGCGGAATGCGTGCATAGTGCCATTGTACAAAGGCAAAGGGGATAAGAGTGAGTGCTCAAATTACAGAGGTATAAGTTTGTTGAGTATTCCTGGTAAATTATATGGGAGGGTATTGATTGAGAGGGTGAAGGCATGTACAGAGCATCAGATCGGGGAAGAGCAGTGTGGTTTCAGAAGTGGTAGAGGATGTGTGGATCAGGTGTTTGCTTTGAAGAATGTATGTGAGAAATACTTAGAAAAGCAAATGGATTTGTATGTAGCATTTATGGATCTGGAGATGGCATATGATAGAGTTGATAGAGATGCTCTGTGGAAGGTATTAAGAATATATGGTGTGGGAGGAAAGTTGTTAGAAGCAGTGAAAAGTTTTTATCGAGGATGTAAGGCATGTGTACGTGTAGGAAGAGAGGAAAGTGATTGGTTCTCAGTGAATGTAGGTTTGCGGCAGGGGTGTGTGATGTCTCCATGGTTGTTTAATTTGTTTATGGATGGGGTTGTTAGGGAGGTGAATGCAAGAGTTTTGGAAAGAGGGGCAAGTATGAAGTCTGTTGGGGATGAGAGAGCTTGGGAAGTGAGTCAGTTGTTGTTCGCTGATGATGCAGCGCTGGTGGCTGATTCATGTGAGAAACTGCAGAAGCTGGTGACTGAGTTTGGTAAAGTGTGTGGAAGAAGAAAGTTAAGAGTAAATGTGAATAAGAGCAAGGTTATTAGGTACAGTAGGGTTGAGGGTCAAGTCAATTGGGAGGTGAGTTTGAATGGAGAAAAACTGGAGGAAGTGAAGTGTTTTAGATATCTGGGAGTGGATCTGGCAGCGGATGGAACCATGGAAGCGGAAGTGGATCATAGGGTGGGGGAGGGGGCGAAAATCCTGGGGGCCTTGAAGAATGTGTGGAAGTCGAGAACATTATCTCGGAAAGCAAAAATGGGTATGTTTGAAGGAATAGTGGTTCCAACAATGTTGTATGGTTGCGAGGCGTGGGCTATGGATAGAGTTGTGCGCAGGAGGATGGATGTGCTGGAAATGAGATGTTTGAGGACAATGTGTGGTGTGAGGTGGTTTGATCGAGTGAGTAACGTAAGGGTAAGAGAGATGTGTGGAAATAAAAAGAGCGTGGTTGAGAGAGCAGAAGAGGGTGTTTTGAAGTGGTTTGGGCACATGGAGAGAATGAGTGAGGAAAGATTGACCAAGAGGATATATGTGTCGGAGGTGGAGGGAACGAGGAGAAGAGGGAGACCAAATTGGAGGTGGAAAGATGGAGTGAAAAAGATTCTGTGTGATCGGGGCCTGAACATGCAGGAGGGTGAAAGGAGGGCAAGGAATAGAGTGAATTGGAGTGATGTGGTATACCGGGGTTGACGTGCTGTCAGTGGATTGAATTAAGGCATGTGAAGCGTCTGGGGTAAACCATGGAAAGCTGTGTAGGTATGTATATTTGCGTGTGTGGACGTATGTATATACATGTGTTTGGGGGGGGGGGGGTTGGGCCATTTCTTTCGTCTGTTTCCTTGCGCTACCTCGCAAACGCGGGAGACAGCGACAAAGTATAATAATAATAATAATATATATATATATATATATATACATATATATATATATATATATATATATATATATATATATATATATATATATATATATATATATATACACACAGACGTACACAAATATACACATGTACATAATTCATACTGTCTGACTTTATTCATTCCCATTACCACCTCGCCACACATGAAATGACAACCCCCTCACCCCTCATGTGAGCGAGGTAGAGCTAAGAAAAGACAACAAAGGCCCCATTCGTTCACACTCAGTCTCTGGCTGTCATGTAATAATGCACGGAAACCACAGCTCCCTTTCCATATCCAGGCCCCACAGAACTTTCCATGGTTTACCCCAGAGGCTTCACATGCCCTGGTTCAATCCATTGACAGTACGTCGAACCTGGTATACCACATCGTTCCAATTCGCTCTATTCCTTGCACCTTCCTGCATCTTCAGGCCCCGATCATTCAAAATCTTTTTCACTCCATCTATCCACCTCCAATTTCGTTTCCCACTTCTCGTTCGCTCCACTTCTGACATATATATCCTCTTTGTCAATCTTTCCTCACTCATTCTCCCCATACGACCAAAGCATTTCAAAACACCTTCTTCTGCTCTCTCAACAACACTGTTTTTATTTCCATACATCTCCCTTACCCTTACATTACTTACTCGATCAAAACAACTCACACCACATATTATCCTCAAACATCTCATTTCCAATATATCCACCCCCCTGCGCACAACTCTATTCATAACCAACGCCGCGCAACCATACAACATTGTTGGAACCACCATTCCTTCAAACATATCCATTATTGCTTTCCGAGATAATGTTCTCGACTTCCACACATTCTTTGAGGCTCCCAAAATTTTCGCGCCCCCCCCCATGATTCACTTCCGCTTCCATGGCTCCATCCGCTGCCAAATCCACTCCCAGATATCTAAAACACTTCAATTCCTCCAGTTTTTCTTCATTCAAACATACATCCCAATTTACTTGACCCTCAACCCTACTGTACCTAATAACCTTGCTCTCATTCACATATACTCTCAACTTTCTTCTTTCACACACTTTACCAAACTCAGTCCCCAGCTTCTGCAGTTTAACACATGAATCAGTTATCAGCGCTGTATCATCAGCGAAAAACATCTAACTCACTTCCCAAGCTTTCTCATCCACAACCGACTGCATACTTGCCCCTCTTTCCAAAACTCTTGCATTCACCTCCCTAACAACCGAATCCATAAACAAATTAAACAACCATGGAGACATCACACACCCCTGCCGCAAACTTACATTCACTGAGAACCAATCACTTTCCTCTCTTCCTATACGTACACATGCCTTACATCTTCGATAAGAATTTTTCAATGCTTCTAACAACTTGCTTCCCACACCATATATTCTTAATAACTTCCACAGAGCATCTCTATCAACTCTATCATATCCCTTCTCCAGATCCATAAATGCTACATACAAATCCATTTGCTTTTCTAAGTATTTCTCACATACATTCTTCAAAGCAAACACCTAATCCACACATCCTCTACCTCTTCTGAAACCACACTGCTCTTCCCCAATCTGATGCTCTGTACATGCCTTCACCCTCTCAATCAATACCCTCCCATATAATTTACCAGGAATACTCAACAAACTTATACCTCTGTAATTTGAGCACTCACCTTTATCCGCTTTGACTTTGTACAATGGCACTATGCAAGCATTCCGCCAATCCTCAGGCACCTCACCATGAATCATACATACATTAATTAACCTTACCAACCAGTCAACAATAAAGTCACCCCCTTTTTTAATAAATTCCACTGCAATACCATCCAAACCTGCTGCCTTGCCTGCTTTCATCTTCCGCAAAGCTTTTACTACCTCTTCTCTCTTTACCAAATCATTTTCCCTAACCCTCTCACTTTGCACACCACCTCGGAAAAAACACCATATATCTGCCACTCTATCAACAAACACATTCAACAAACCTTCAAAATACTCACTCTATCTCCTTCTCACATCACCACTACTTCTTATCAACTCCCTATTAGCCCCCTTTAATGATGCTCCCATTTGTTCCCTTGTCTTACGCACTTTATTTACCTCCTTCCAATTTTTTATTCTCCCTAAAATTTAATGATACTCTCTCACCCCAACTCTCATTTGCCCTCTTTTTCACCTCTTACGTATTTCTCTTGACCTCCTGCTTCTTTCTTTCATACATCTCCCACTCAACTGCATTTTTTCCTTGCAAAAATCGTCCAAATGCTTCTCTCTTCTCTTTCACTAATAATCTTACTTCTTCATCCCACCACTCACTACCCTTTCTAATCAACCCACCTCACACGCTTCTCACGACACAAGCATCTTTTGCGCATGCCATCACTGATTCCCTAAATACATCCCATTCCTCCACCTCTCCCCTTACCTCCTTTGTTCTCACCTTTTTCCATTCTGTACTCAGTCTCTCCTGGTACTTCCTCACACAAGTCTCCTTCCCAAGCTCACTTACTCTCACCACCCTCTTCACCCCAACATTCTCTCTTCTTTTCTGAAAACCCCTACAAATCTTCACCTTCGCCTCCACAAGATGATGATCAGACATCCCTCTAGTTGCACCTCTCAGCACATTAACATCCAAAAGTCTCTCTTTCGCGCGCCTATCAATTAACACGTAATCCAATTACGCTCTCTGGCCATCTCTCCTACTTATATATATATACTTATGTATATCTCGTGCTTTAAACCAGGTATTCCCAATCACCAGTCCTTTCTAGGCACACAAATCCACAAGCTCTTCACCATTTCCATTTACAACACTGAACACACCATGTATACCAATTATTCCCTCAACTGCCACATTACTCACCTTTGCATTCAAATCACCCATCATTATAACCCGGTCTTGTGCATCAAAACCACTAACACACTTATTCAGCTGCTCCCAAAACACTTGACTCTCATGATCTTTCTTTTCATGCCCAGGTGCTTATGCACCAATAATCACCCATCTCTCTCCATCAACTTTCAGTTTTACCCATATCAATCTAGAATTTACTTTCTTACATTCTATCACATACTCCCACAACTTATGTTTCAGGAGTAGTGCTACTCCTTCCCTTGGTCTTGTCCTCTCACTAACCCCTGACTTTACTCCGAGGACATTTCCAAACCACTCTTCCCCTTTACCCTTGAGCTTCGTTTCACTCAGAGCCAAAACATCCAGGTTTCCTTCCTCAAACATACTACCTATCTCTCCTTTTTTCTCATCTTGGTTACATCCACACACATTTAGACACCCCAATCTGAGCCTTCGAGGAGGATGAGCACTCCCTGCGTGACTCCTTCTGTTTCCCCTTTTAGAAAGTCAATATACATGGAGGGGGGGGGGGTTCAGGCCCCCCGCTCCCGTCCCCTTTAGTCGCCTTCTACGACACGTGAGGAATGCGCGGGAAGCATTCTTTCTCCTCTATCCCAAGAAATATATATATATGAAATATAAATATAAATATATATATATATATATATATATATATATATATATATATATATATATATATATATATATATATATATATATATATATATATATATATATATATTTTTTTTTTTTTTTTTTTTCTTTATACTTTGTCGCTGTCTCCCGCGTTTGCGAGGTAGCGCAAGGAAACAGACGAAAGAAATGGCCCAACCCCCCCCCCCCCCATACACATGTACATACACACGTCCACACACGCAAATATACATACCTACACAGCTTTCCATGGTTTACCCCAGACGCTTCACATGCCTTGATTCAATCCACTGACAGCACGTCAACCCCTGTATACCACATCGCTCCATTTCACTCTATTCCTTGCCCTCCTTTCACCCTCCTGCATGTTCAGGCCCCGATCACACAAAATCTTTTTCACTCCATCTTTCCACCTCCAATTTGGTCTCCCTCTTCTCCTCGTTCCCTCCACCTCCGACACATATATCCTCTTGGTCAATCTTTCCTCACTCATTCTCTCCATGTGCCCAAACCATTTCAAAACACCCTCTTCTGCTCTCTCAACCACGCTCTTTTTATTTCCACACATCTCTCTTACCCTTACGTTACTTACTCGATCAAACCACCTCACACCACACATTGTCCTCAAACATCTCATTTCCAGCACATCCATCCTCCTGCGCACAACTCTATCCATAGCGCACGCCTCGCAACCATACAGCATTGTTGGAACCACTATTCCTTCAAACATACCCATTTTTGCTTTCCGAGATAATGTTCTCGACTTCCACACATTTTTCAAGGCTCCCAAAATTTTCGCCCTCTCCCCCACCCTATGATCCACTTCCGCTTCCATGGTTCCATCCGCTGACAGATCCACTCCCAGATATCTAAAACACTTCACTTCCTCCAGTTTTTCTCCATTCAAACTCACCTCCCAATTGACTTGACCCTCAACCCTACTGTACCTAATAACCTTGCTCTTATTCACATTTACTCTTAACTTTCTTCTTCCACACACTTTACCAAACTCAGTCACCAGCTTCTGCAGTTTCTCACATGAATCAGCCACCAGCGCTGTATCATCAGCGAACAACAACTGACTCACTTCCCAAGCTCTCTCATCCCCAACAGACTTCATACTTGCCCCTCTTTCCAGGACTCTTGCATTTACCTCCCTAACAACCCCATCCATAAACAAATTAAACAACCATGGAGAAATCACACACCCCTGCCGCAAACCTACATTCACTGAGAACCAATCACTTTCCTCTCTTCCTACACGTACACATGCCTTACATCCTCGATAAAAACTTTTCACTGCTTCTAACAACTTGCCTCCCACACCATATATTCTTAATACCTTCCACAGAGCATCTCTATCAACTCTATCATATGCCTTCTCCAGATCCATAAATGCTACATACAAATCCATTTGCTTTTCTAAGTATTTCTCACATACATTCTTCAAAGCAAACACCTGATCCACACATCCTCTACCACTTCTGAAACCACACTGCTCTTCCCCAATCTGATGCTCTGTACATGCCTTCACCCTCTCAATCAATACCCTCCCATATAATTTACCAGGAATACTCAACAAACTTATACCTCTGTAATTTGAGCACTCACTCTTATCCCCTTTCCCTTTGTACAATGGCACTATGCACGCATTCCGCCAATCCTCAGGCACCTCACCATGAGTCATACATACATTAAATAACCTTACCAACCAGTCAACAATACAGTCACCCCCTTTTTTAATAAATTCCACTGCAATACCATCCAATCCTGCTGCCTTGCCGGCTTTCATCTTCCGCAAAGCTTTAACTACCTCTTCTCTGTTTACCAAATCATTTTCCCTAACCCTCTCACTTTGCACACCACCTCGACCAAAACACCCTATATCTGC
Source organism: Panulirus ornatus (assembly GCF_036320965.1). NCBI lineage: Eukaryota > Metazoa > Arthropoda > Malacostraca > Decapoda > Palinuridae > Panulirus > Panulirus ornatus. Next base: position 41,340,533 of record NC_092235.1, on the reverse strand, counting down.
CACTCTGTCATCAGACACATTCAACAAACCTTCAAAATACTCATTCCATCTCCTTCTCACATCACCACTACTTGTTATCACCTCCCCATTTACGCCCTTCACTGAAGTTCCCATTTGCTCCCTTGTCTTACGCACCCTATTTACCTCCTTCCAGAACATCTTTTTATTCTCCCTAAAATTTACTGATAGTCTCTCACCCCAACTCTCATTTGCCCTTTTTTTCACTTCTTGCACCTTTCTCTTGACCTCCTGTCTCTTTCTTTTATACTTCTCCCACTCAGTTGCATTTTTTCCCTGCAAAAATCGTCCAAATGCCTCTCTCTTCTCTTTCACTAATACTCTTACTTCTTCATCCCACCACTCACTACCCTTTCTAAACAGCCCACCTCCCACTCTTCTCATGCCACAAGCATCTTTTGCGCAATCCATCACTGATTCCCTAAACACATCCCATTCCTCCCCCACTCCCCTTACTTCCATTGTTCTCACCTTTTTCCATTCTGTACACAGTCTCTCCTGGTACTTCCCCACACAGGTCTCCTTCCCAAGCTCACTTACTCTCACCACCTTCTTCACCCCAACATTCACTCCTCTTTTCTGAAAACCCATACTAATCTTCACCTTAGCCTCTAGAAGATAATGATCAGACATCCCTCCAGTTGCACCTCTCAGCACATTAACATCCAAAAGTCTCTCTTTCGCACGCCTGTCAATTAACACGTAATCCAATAACGCTCTCTGGCCATCTCTCCTACTTACATAAGTATACTTATGTATATCTCGCTTTTTAAACCAGGTATTCCCAATCATCAGTCCTTTTTCAGCACATAAATCTACAAGCTCTTCACCATTTCCATTTACAACACTGAACACCCCATGCATACCAATTATTCCCTCAACTGCCACATTACTCACCTTTGCATTCAAATCACCCATCACTATAACCCGGTCTCGTGCATCAAAACCGCTAACACACTCATTTAGCTGCTCCCAAAACACTTGCCTCTCATGATCTTTCTTCTCATGCCCAGGTGCATATGCACCAATAATCACCCACCTCTCTCCATCAACTTTCAATTTTACCCATATTAATCGAGAATTTACTTTCTTACATTCTATCACATACTCCCACAACTCCTGTTTCAGGAGTTGTGGGAGTATATATATATATATATATATATATATATATATATGTATATATATATATATATATATATATATATATATATATATATATATATATATATATATATATATATATATATATATATATATATATATATTTATATATATATATATATATATATATATATATATATATATATATATATATATATATATATATATATATATATATATATATATATATATATATATATATATATATATATATATATATATATATATATATATGTTAAATTATATGGGAGGGTATTGATTGAGAGGGTGAAGGCATGTACAGAGCATCAGATTGGGGAAGAGCAGTGTGGTTTCAGAAGTGGTAGAGGATGTGTGGATCAGGTGTTTGCTTTGAAGAATGTATGTGAGAAATACTTAGAAAAGCAAATGGATTTGTATGTAGCATTTATGGATCTGGAGAAGGCATATGATAGAGTTGATAGAGATGCTCTGTGGAAGGTATTAAGAATATATGGTGTGGGAGGAAAGTTGTTAGAAGCAGTGAAAAGTTTTTATCGAGGATGTAAGGCATGTGTACGTATAGGAAGAGAGGAAAGTGATTGGTTCTCAGTGAATGTAGGTTTGCGGCAGGGGTGTGTGATGTCTCCATGGTTGTTTAATTTGTTTATGGATGGGGTTGTTAGGGAGGTAAATGCAAGAGTTTTGGAAAGAGGGGCAAGTATGAAGTCTGTTGTGGATGAGAGAGCTTGGGAAGTGAGTCAGTTGTTGTTCGCTGATGATACAGCGCTGGTGGCTGATTCATGTGAGAAACTGCAGAAGCTGGTGACTGAGTTTGGAAAAGTGTGTGGAAGAAAGTTAAGAGTAAATGTGAATAAGAGCAAGGTTATTAGGTACAGTAGGGTTGAGGGTCAAGTCAATTGGGAGGTGAGTTTGAATGAAGAAAAACTGGAGGAAGTGAAGTGTTTTAGATATCTTGGAGTGGATCTGGCAGCGGATGGAACCATGGAAGCGGAAGTGGATCATAGGGTGGGGGAGGGGGCGAAAATCCTGGGGGCCTTGAAGAATGTGTGGAAGTCGAGAACATTATCTCGGAAAGCAAAAATGGGTATGTTTGAAGGAATAGTGGTTCCAACAATGTTGTATGGTTGCGAGGCGTGGGCTATGGATAGAGTTGTGCGCAGGAGGATGGATGTGCTGGAAATGAGATGTTTGAGGACAATGTGTGGTGTGAGGTGGTTTGATCGAGTGAGTAACGTAAGGGTAAGAGAGATGTGTGGAAATAAAAAGAGCGTGGTTGAGAGAGCAGAAGAGGGTGTTTTGAAGTGGTTTGGGCACATGGAGAGGATGAGTGAGGAAAGATTGACCAAGAGGATATATGTGTCGGAGGTGGAGGGAACAAGGAGAAGAGGGAGACCAAATTGGAGGTGGAAAGATGGAGTGAAAAAGATTTTGTGTGATCGGGGCCTGAACATGCAGGAGGGTGAAAGGAGGGCAAGGAATAGAGTGAATTGGAGCGATGTGGTATACCGGGGTTGACGTGCTGTCAGTGGATTGAAGCAAGGCTTTGAAGCGTCTGGGTAAACCATGGAAAGCTGTGTAGGTATGTATATTTGCGTGTGTGGACGTATGTATATACATGTGTATGGGGGGGGTGGGGGTTGGGCCATTTCTTTCGTCTGTTTCCTTGCGCTACCTCGCAAACGCGGGAGACAGCGACAAAGTATAATAATAATATATATATATATATATATATATATATATATATATATATATATATATATATATATATATATCATATATACAGATTTGTATGGGAGGGTGATGATCAAGGAGATAGTGGTAAGGACAGAATATCTGACTGGGGAGGAGGAAGTAACTTTAGGAGTAATAGAGGATACCTAGACGAAGTATCTGGTTTGAAAGAAAAAAGGTTTTGAAAAATAGAGAGAGAGAGAGAGAGAGAGAGAGAGAGAGAGAGAGAGAGAGAGAGAGAGAGAGAGAGAGAGAGAGAGAGAGAGAGAGAGAGAGAGAAATATCACTTTCTGATATAAAAAAGCGTAGAGTTATCATAAAGGCCTTGTGGAAGTTGATGCGATTATATGTCGTTGGACGAATACTACTAAATGAAACTCAACTTTTTAGATTGAAGAATAACTCGTGTGTGCGAGTAGGGAGGAGGGAGAATGAGAAGTCCCTGTTAAAGGCAGGCCTTTGTCGGGCGTGTGATATCAGAATGGTAGTGAGTTAAATGCGAGGGTCTTGGATGGAAATATGAAGCTGCATTATGCTAGGGTGTGTGAGGGGTGTATCCATCCAGACTGACTCACTTGCAGTATGCATATGACGTGGTGCTGATGGCAGACTCTTGAAACTCCAGAAGCTGGTGGCTGAATTAATGAGTGTGTGTGAGAGCAAGAAGGTAAGAGTTAATGTGAACAGCAGAATGGTAATGAGGAGCATCACGGGGACGAGACAGAATGGTCTGTATATAAGTTTGAAGGGGAAAGAAGACCTGAAGGAATTTAAAATTTTGAAACGTAGGAGTAGACTTAGCAGCGGATCAGAGGATGAGAGAAGAGGTTAAGGTCTTGGTCGCGATAAGGAGCGTGTCGAAAGAGAGGTTCGTATACCTGTCAAGAGGATGTTGTATTGATATGACTCTTGGGACATGAATATAAGGGAAAGAAAGAAGGTCAATATAATGGAGGTTAAATGCGTGAGGTCGATATATGGCGAGATTGATTGATCATTTAGATATTAAATGTGTGAGACAGACGTGTAGTAGTTAGCGCAGTTATGTAAATGAAGAGGCCGTGTAAGGTGTACTGGAGTATTTTGGGCATCTGAAGAGAGTGAGTGAAAAATGATTGATTAAGAATTGTGAAAGGTAGATGGTGCAAGAGACATGAAGATGAGTGAAAGAAACATTATTTTTCTTTTTTCAGTTAGCCTGTTGCGCTGAGTCCTCTACCACTCTCGAGAAACTCGATCAAATGATTTTTAATGCTTACTTGTGGGAACAGCCAGCGCCGTTTGACAACCCAACTCTCAGCGATGCTACACAGTTGAAGCCCTCGAAGTGCCTGTGTTCCCCGTTTATTCATTCTTTCATGCATGTGACTGATAACTCTAAGTTGGCATCCAACAACTTCGAATTTCTTCCTCCAAAATTCCTCTCTAATGGCCATTATGCAGAGGGGGATTTCAGTACCTCCGATGACAACTTGATCATTTTTTTCTTTCTACAGTATTAAGGTTCAGTCAATGAATCATCGTAGCTGCATTACCTGGTATCACCTGTGCAGTGTTTTAGTTTTATGAAGGACTGTTGCCAGCACAGCTTTGGTGGTGGCTATTCTGGGAAGACCTTGCAACGAATGCCCCAGGCAGGGGCCAAAACACAGATAATACCTTTCTCGTCTCGAGATTACGACTGGGGCGATAACGATCACCTGACTAAAAAGAAATCAATCTTTCTTCCCAATGATGGACTTCCCTCTGCTCTATCCTGCTTAGTTTTTTTCCAAGATTTTGAAGGTGTTAGACTTGTTCCCTTTTACTGGACTGTGGTAAGTCTTTGTGGTAAACTTGATTTTTTTCATTAAAATCTCTCACATAATCATTTTCCTTTGGAAGGTACATGAATTAGACCATTTTCCTCATAAAGGGTTGCTCCTTTCGTTACCGAGATTAGTCTAATTTACCGCATAACTCCACGAAAGCAGCAGATACAACTTTCTCACCCTTAATAATGTTAAGGTCTCTGCAGCTGTGCATGATGGTAGTCAAACCTGTTTCGCTTGGGTTATGTCTCTGGGTTGACTGAAAAAAAACACGTATTCATGTGTCAGGTCGAACCTATTAGCTGCTTCTGATCGTAGGTTGAGCTTCGGTGTTCCTTCAGTTGCCTGGGCATCTGTTAACGGTTCTTTTTTGCACGATTTACATGATTCATCCGAATTGCTTGTCAGCTCTGTGTTATTCAGTAAAAACTCGGGTGGTAAAATACTGATGAACTAAACGTTCACCTGGATTTCATTTGTGCAGCTTTTTCAGTCTTAAGCGGATCAGCTGGGAATATCATGTCTGGTAACACAGAGCTGATATTATCAACAGCGTTCTTTTGATGGTCTGATGGTAAGATAACACCAACTATTTCAATGTTAAAAACTCACAGAGAGAAATTCCAACTATCGTGACGTCGTATATTCTAAATGATGATTTCGCGATACAGTGCAAGTTAATGGATCAGATCTTAGTGTTTAGAAAGTTCGTCAAAGTTTACCCAGAGTACATCCTCACGTAAACCAATCATTTGTTACAGCAATGCAAAGACTGAGAAGCTCTGGTTTAGGATACTGCTTTTCATCCATTAGATAAATCCCATCCAGGCTACAAGGGATAAACATCTGTATGCTCGGACTACTCGATCGTACATCTGCCACTAAGGGCGCCAGGTTATGGCTCCTCAACATTAATGCCAGATTCAGTGCTGTCATCTTGAAAGCGTCCCTCAGTGTGAAGTATTTTTCGATAAACAAGAAATTCTAGACACACGTATCTAATGATCTCATTCCTTCCTCTAAGTCGATGATGCATCCTTTCTAAAGGTTTCCTAGTCCAACCTCCATACAGCCACCAAGTTATCATCCTCAAACACAATAGCCTTTTTCAAACTGTTTCCTCATACCCAGACATCCCTCTCTTATTTTCCATCCATCTCTTTACCCACTCTCCCACTCATATGGCCTTCTCTATCCCTACTCCCACACCAAGATTCCTGTTCTACATGCCTTTTATCTCTCAGAATAAACTTTCTTCCCCATACCCAACATCCCTCCTCACCTACGTCACACCCTGGTCTTTTCCTCTCGTCCCACCTCATTCACAACAAACCCTCTCTGCTTCACTGACTCCAAACAGCCACACCTAACTCTCTCCCCTCCTTGCATCCACCCTTCCTCTTACATCTAGACCCTTCCCCATATCCCTTCTCCCAACATTTTCTGTCAATCAGCCATCTCCCTATTCCAGCCACTTCTTCCTAAGTCTGATCCATTCTTTCACACCTGGCGCTTCTTACACACAACCAACTCCTTTCCAACACTCTTTTGTCCTATATCTCTAGCCACTCTTTCATGCCCTTCTCTCTTTAAACAATCTCCCATACACCAAGTCCACAATCACTCATCACCTGTCCTTCACATCAAGCCTCGTCTTCCAGTGAAAGCCTTTGTCTCACCTAGGTCACCATCTTACAACCTCTACCCACACTTGAGGCACCTTTTCCTAGCCCTATTATACACACACACACACACACACACACACACACACACACACACACACACACACACACGCACACACACACACACACAAAAAAAAAGACCTTTTCTTCACGCCCAATACCCTCCCCATACACCTCCTCATCACGTAATCACAGCACATTCCACTTGTCCAGTAGCTTTCCTACAATCAGTCTCAACTCGCCACATCCAGTATCCTCCTCCTCCTCCCTTCCCTTAAACCCATGTCTCCCTCTCATCATTCATCCTTTACTAGCACATCTTTTCTCCACTCACCTCCAAAACCAAACCTCATCTCTTTCCTCTTTTATAATATTTATCTCTAACCTCAACCAGTCCCCACATTGATTCTGCCTAACCTTAAGAATCACAGATCTCCCCAAAAAATGAATATCTATAGCCTCTGTGTGATGCACACATCATCCTAACCCTCCTGGACAATACCTGTTCCAAGTATAAGTACCAAAACCCTTCCGAACGGAACTACAATAGAAATGGCATCCAAGCTTCTTTCACGGCCCCTGATCGGCTCCGAGTGTGCTGAGGAGCGCCATAATCGGCCCACAATGTTATCGGATCCTGTGTCACCGCCAGCCCAGCATCATTCGTTGCGCCTATCAGCAGTTTAATGCTATCTCTGGCGAGAGGGTGTCGGGCTGCCCTACCGTTGGGAGGGCGAAAGGACTGGGACTGAGGGTTAGAGACCCAACAGAGCATCAACGCTGGTCAATATATTCATGTCCCTAGTTGTCATCTTCCTTAATGACCAGAGGACCAGTTCCTTGTGCTCACCGTGTGAGGATCAGTTGGGTATAGATGAAGGTTAACTTTCAGAAGTTTTTCAAGCGGTCTTCATAATGGTTCACCTATTTTTTTCTGTTTTACATCACTCCTTGTAGATTTTGGATAATCAGATGATCAAAGTGTCTTCTGATGCAACTTTGAAGTTACGTAAACAAAGCATTACCTATTACGTGTATACAGAAGACAGTATGTAAATGTCGTCTGTCTCAGCTCATAAGTTACGCTACACAGTGACGGTGATATCAGCTGGAGGCAACACTATATTCTTCGTGTTATAATCACAGTAGAGAGAGCTTGGTTCTCTTATTCAACACTGTTAGTCTTCAGCAGCAGATGATAGCATAGGTAAAAGCATTCAGATAAAGAAAAAAAAAACTCGTAAAAGTATACGAAAGTTAGAGAAAAACAAAAAACTGACACTGACATAAACAATGAATCACTGACGAATCTGACTGCAGGATACCCAGCCATGACCAGTGACAATAAACACTTAACTTTTTGAGCACGACGCGTCGGTACAACCAAGAGGACGATGGTACAGTCCATGATCACGACGGTACGACCAAGGTAGGGTTATGGTCTGGACCTCTGCCCATAAGGGTCAGGTCAAGGGTCACACCAATATACCAAAGTGTAGTGTCGTCTAGCAGGAGGGTCGTACTCTTGGGGTAAACTGAGGGATGGGTTAATCCTGTTATTCTAACACTGAGACTTGAGTTAATCCTCTTATTCTAGCATGAGAGTTAGGTTAATCTTCTTATGTTTGCACTGAGGGTTGGGTTAATCCTGTTATTCTAACACTGAGATTTGGGTTAATCCTGTTATTCGAACACCGAGAGTTGGGTTAATTCTGTTATTCTAAGACTGACAGTTGGGTTACTCCGGTTTTTCTGACGCTGAGAGTTGGGTTAATTCTTTTATCCTAACACAGAAGTTGGGTTAATTCTGTTATTCTAACATTGAGAGTTTGGTTAATCCTGTTATTCTCACATTGGAAATTTGGTTAATCCTGTTATGTTAACACAGAGAGTTGGGTTGATCCTGTTATTCTAACGCTGAGAGTTCCGTTAATCCTGTTATTCTAACATTGAGAGTTGAGTTAATCCTATTATTCTAACACTGAGAGTTGGGCTAATCCTGTTATTCTAACATTGAGAGTTGAGTTCATCCTATTATTCGAACACTGAGAGTTGGGTTAATCCTGTTATTCTAACATTGAGAGTTGAGTTCATCCTATTATTCGAACACTGAGAGTTGGGCTAATCCTGTTATTCTAACGCTTAAAGCTGGGTTAATCACTTTATCTAAAACTGAAATTGGGTTGATCCTGTTATTCTAGCACAGAGAGTTGGGTTAGTCCTGTTATTCTAGCAGAGACACTTGGGTTGATGATGTTATTCTAATAATGAGAGTTGCGTTGATCTTGTTATTCTAACACTGAGAGTTACATTAATCCTATTATCTTAACAATGAGAGTTGGGCTAATCCGGATATTCTAACACTAAAAGCTGGGTTAATCCTGTTATCTTAAACCATGAAGTTGAGTTAATCCTGTTATTTTAACACTGAGAGTTTCACTGATTCTGATATTTCAACACTGTGGGTTGGGTTAATGCTGTTCTTCTGACACTGAGAATAAGGTTGATCCAGCTATTCTAACACTGTGAGTTGGGTTAATCTTGTTAATCTGACACAGAGGGTTGGGTTAGCCTTGTTATTCTAACAATGAGAGCTGGGTTAATCTTGTTACTGACAATGAGAGTTTGGTTAATCCTGTTATTCTAACATTAAGAGTTGGGTTATTCCTGTTATTCTAACACTGAGAGTTCGGTTAATCCTGTTATCCTAACAATGAGACTTGGGTTAATCCTGTTATTCTAACACTGAGAGTTGGATTATTGCTGTTACTCTAACACCGAGAGTTCGATTAATCCCGTTATTCTAATACAGTGAATTAGTTAATCCTGTTATTCTAATAGAGTTGAGTTAATCTTGCTGTTCTAGCACTGACAGTTGGGTTAATTCTGTTATTCTAAAACTGAGAGTTAAATTGATCGTTATTGTAACATTGAGAATTGGATTAATCGTGTTATTGTAACACAGAGATTTGGGTTAATCCTGTTATTCTAACACTGAGAGTTGGGTTAATCCTGTTATTCTAACACTGAGAGTTGGGTTAATCCTGTTATTCTAACACTGAGAGTTGGGTTAATCCTGTTATTCTAACACTGAGAGTTGGGTTAATCCTGTTATTCTAACACTGAGAGTTGGGTTAATCCTGTTATTCTAACACTGAGAGTTGGGTTAATCCTGTTATTCTAACACTGAGAGTTGGGTTAATCCTGTTATTCTAACACTGAGAGTTGGGTTAATCCTCTCTTTCTGATATCAAGAGTTAAGAATTTACACCAGTCAAAAAGGTTTATATACAATTTATATACAATTATATAATTCTCAAACCAGCGCCAACATTTTAACCTAATCACAGCTTATCAAAATACTCGATTGATGAAAGAATAATAACCGAAATATAATCCATTTTGTCCAATCAACTATTCAATAATCTTAAACAAGAACAATTTAGCTCTGAATGACCAACATATCATCTAGTTAACACGCCAGAACCCCAATCAGTTACCGAAAACACAAACAGCTAAACACAAGGTAAACGAGACACAGACAGTCTCCTAAAAGCATTATTCTGCAAACCGTGTGTGGGTAATGACTGGTTACTGGCCCGGACCGACACGCTAAGTGCGGGGTGCAGTGTGGTAATGTGTAGGTTGCAAGTGTCTTATCTTTCTCTGGTGAGGACGGGGCAGAAGGATGTAAGAGAGAGAGAGAGAGAGAGAGAGAGAGAGAGAGAGAGAGAGAGAGAGAGAGAGAGATAGAGAGAGAGAGAGAGAGAGAGAGAGAGAGAGAGAGAGAGAGAGAGAGAGAGAGAGAGAGAGAGAGAAAGAGAGAGAGAATGTACAAGGCTGCTTCACGTGATTAAAAATGAATCTAAAGATATTACTATTAAGAAATCATGAAGTCATTTGTCATGTATGATCTGTGAAGATGAGGTAATGATATAAAAATGTGTATCACTCTTACTAGTCCCACGCGGGATTCCTCCTGGACCGGCGAAGGGAACCGAATTCCGAATACATTTTACACAGCTTATCTGGTAATGGTTAACCGTAATAACGAGCCGGATAACGTTTACGCTTGAGTGAGAGTATATGAACTTGTAATTTATGAAAATTCTCTACTATATTGGAGCCGAGAAAGGCAATAATGGCTAGTACATTAATAGTTTCTCCCACATCATTATCATTTTCCTTTTATCCTTGTTAACAATATAGCCTGATCATTATCTATTGAAGAAGTATATATAGTTACGTAAGACTCGGTTAGTCTGGTTCCACTCGTAGTAATGGATACAAAACTCGTGGGCAAACGTTTTACCTCAAACGAGACGAAGTACTTTTCCTTCAGTAGGATTGCTAGCGTATGGAATGATTTACCAGTTATAAAAGGATTGAAAGCAGCACTGTACGTAGACACGTTTAAGAACAGACTTCATAGATAATTCACTTCAAGTCTACGATGAAGATCATTTGCGCATCTTTAGTTACATAGACAGTATGAAGGTTATTCCCTTTGAATTTCCTGTGTGATTTTCAGCTTTTATCGCACAAAGCTGTTAGTTTCTGATATCTTCCTCTACTACAAACGGATTCGAAGAGCCTCAATAGTCTGTTGCTGCTTGAGGTACTTTGTAATCCTTTGCATATATATGTACATATATAACTTCCTCCATTTCCTTTTTTTGTCTCTCTCTATTTGGCTCCCGCAATACTCAGAAATCCAACCACGTGCACAGGGCGGGACCACAGGCCAAGAAGTGCGGTGCAGGGCATATATCTGTATGAGGTGAGTGCAGGGTAGATGAGGAGTCAGTGTTCAGTGTATTCGATATGGAAGTTGAATTCAGGACGTGAGGGGTGTAGTGATATGCTGAGCCGATGCTTGTAAAGCTGGAGAGATTGACGAGAGTCCAGAAAGAAAAATGAGAAAGTGCAACTCATAAGTACCAGGAAGCAGTCCTCAAGCTACTACTGACGCGGGTTTTATCAATACCCGCAACTTTGTCCGATTAATATGACCATGTCAATAGTTTTGTGTATATAAGCCAAAATGCTCTGGTTTTACCTCTTCCTTGAAAGCCACCAAACCGAACCAACAGATAAGTCCACGCTGGTCAAGCTAGCAATCAAAAGTGGGGATTTCTAACCCTTTTTGATATTTGATATTTTAGTCATCAACAGCAGTATACATAGGTAAGGCCAGCAGGGATTGTGGTGTGAAAAGAGATAATTGACTACTGATTAATAAGGGTAATGGCATTACAGTGATTGTAACGTGATCTTAGTGAAGAACATGACTGATGATTTTAACAAAACTGATGTATAAGTATATTTCTTCTCAAAGCGGGTAGTGTCATTATACCAAAAGACAATCAATGCAAACAGCATTGCATTATGTAAAACTAAGTTTTTAGCATGTACTCAACTTATCTGTAAATTACTTCAAAAAGATTTCATGAAATCATTGTGAACTTTTGTCTAGAGCAAAATGTATCAACTAAACGAGGGATCGATTTTCAGCTGTGACGGATGCAACTGTGATACTCCTGATCATAGCTGAGCCAAACATTCTGTCCTTGACAGGCTGAGGGACAGAATGTCTCTTTGATTATTGCTGTGTGAAGCATATCTGACCATACTCTTTTGTTTACTGATTTTAAATCATTTGATACGAAAAAGCTGAAAAAAGAGTAAATTAACTTTCTGTACAGTTGTACATTATCTTACCTGTACAGTTGTGTACAGGTGTAATCAGAGTCCGCCAGCTTGAGGTTACACCGCGAGAGAAAAGTCACCTTTAGCTGGGATGTATCACCTTCTCATGTTACCACTCACCTTCCTCTCTTTCTACTCTCACACATTCTTTGCTTCTCCTGGTAAGTTCCCTCCCACACCACACATAATCAACGCATTCCACAGAGCATCACCATCAACCCAATGATATCCTGTTTCCAGATCCATAAGGGCCATTAACATATTCCTCTTCTTAGATATTTCTTGCTGAAGCAAACATCTGATCCATACATTTTCAACCACTTTTAAAGGAACATTTTCCCTATCCAGAGTGGTGTTCTGTGCATGACAACTCCTTCTCTCTTATCTCATCCCCCATACATCATACCAAGCACTACCAACAATCTTATGCCTCAGTAATTTTAGTCGCCTTCCTTGACACGCAGGGAATTCGTGGGAAGTGGGAAGTGGGAAGTATTCTTTATCCCCTATGCCCATGGGAATGGATGAAGGCAGCAAGTATGGATATACACATGTGTATATATGTATATGTATATGTACGTTAATGCGTATGTGTATGTATATGTGCGTATATACATATATACATATATAAAAAAAATTCGTACTATTCGACATTTCACGCATCAGCGAGGTAGCGCTAAGAACAGAGGACTGAGCCTTTGAAGGATTATCTTCACTATGTCCCCTTCTCTGTTCCATCTTTTGGAAAATTTTGGCCCAGAAGGGAGGATTTCCAGCCCCCGGCTTTCTCCCCTTTTAGTCGCCTTTTACGACAAGCAGGGAATACGAGGGATATATATATATATATATATATATATATATATAAATATATATGTATATATATATATATATATATATATATATATATATATATATATATATTTTTTTTTTTTTCTTTTTTTTGCTTTGTCGCTGTCTCCCGCGTTTGCGAGGTAGCGCAAGGAAACAGACGAAAGAAATGGCCCAACCCACCACCATACACATGTATATACATACGTCCACACACGCAAATATACATACCTACACAGCTTTCCATGGTTTACCCCAGACGCTTCACATGCCCTCATTCAATCCACTGACAGCACGTCAAGCCCGGTATACCACATCGATCCAATTCACTCTATTCCTTGCCCTCCTTTCACCCTCCTGCATGTTCAGGCCCCGATCACACAAAATCTTTTTCACTCCATCTTTCCACCTCCAATTCGGTCTCCCACTTCTCCTCGTTCCCTCCACCTCCGACACATATATCCTCTTGGTCAATCTTTCCTCATTCATTCTCTTAATGTGCCCAAACCATTTCAAAACACCCTATTCTGCTCTCTCAACCACGATCTTTTTATTTCCACACATCTCTCTTACCCTTACGTTACTTACTCGATCAAACCACCTCACACCACACATTGTCCTCAAACATCTCATTTCCAGCACATCCATCCTCCTGCGCACAACTCTATCCATAGCCCACGCCTCGCAACCATACAACATTGTTGGAACCACTATTCCTTCAAGCATACCCATTTTTGCTTTCCGAGATAATATTCTCGACTTCCACACATTCTTCAAGGCTCCCAGGATTTTCGCCCCCTCCCCCACCCTATGATCCACTTCCGCTTCCATGGTTCCATCCGCTGCCAGATCCACTCCCAGATATCTAAAACACTTTACTTCCTTCAGTTTTTCTCCATTCAAACTTACCTCCCAATTGACTTGACCCTCAACCCTACTGAACCTAATAACCTTGCTCTTCTTCACATTTACTCTTAAGTTTCTTCTTTCACACACTTTACCAAACTCAGTCACCAGCTTCTGCAGTTTCTCACATGAATCAGCCACCAGCCCTGTATCATCAGCGAACAACAACTGACTCACTTCCCAAGCTCTCTCATCCCCAACAGAATTCATACTTGCCTCTCTTTCCAAAACTCTTGCATTCACCTCCCTAACAACCCCATCAATAAACAAATTAAACAACCATGGAGACATCACACACCCCTGCCGCAAACCTACATTCACTGAGAACCAATCACTTTCCTCTCTTCCTACACGTACACATGCCTTACATCCTCGATAAAAACTTTTCACTGCTTCTAACAACTTGCCTCCCACACCATATGTTCTTAATACCTTCCACAGAGCATCTCTACCAACTCTATCATATGCCTTCTCCAGATCCATAAATGCTACATACAAATCCATTTGCTTTTCTAGTATTTCTCAAATACATTCTTCAAAGCAAACACCTGATCCACACATCCTCTACCACTTCTGAAACCACACTGCTCTTCCCCAATCTGATGCTCTGTACATCACACATCACCCTCTCAATCAATACCCTCCCATATAATTTATCAGGAATACTCAACAAACTTATACCTCTGTAAATTGAGCATTCACTCTTAGCCCCTTTGCCTTTGTACAATGGCACTATGCACGCATTCCGCCAATCCTCAGGCACCTCACCATGAGTCATACATACATTAAATAACGTTACCAACCAGTCAATAATACAGTCACCCCCCTTTTTTAATAAATTCCACTGCAATACCATCCAAACCTACTGCCTTGCCGGTTTTCATCGTCCGCAAAGCTTTTACTACCTCTTCTCTATTTACCAAATCATTTTCCCTAACCCTCTCACTTTGCACACAACCTCGATCAAAACACCCAATATCTGCCACTCTATCATCAAACACATTCAACAAACCTTCAAAATACTCACTCCATCTCCTTCTCACATCACCACTACTTGTTATCACCTCCCCATTTGCGCCCTTCACTGAAGTTCCCATTTGCTCCCTTGTCTTACGCACTTTATTTACCTCCTTCCAGAACATCTTTTCATTCTCCCTACAATTTAATGATACTCTCTCACCCCAACTCTCATTTGCCCTCTTTTTCACCTCTTGCACCTTTCTCTTGAACTCCTGTCTCTTTCTTTTATACATCTCCCACTCAATTGCATTTTTTCCCTGCAAAAATCGTCCAAATGCCTCTCTCTTCTCTTTCACTAATGATCTTACTTCTTCATCCCACCACTCACTACCCTTTCTAATCAACCCACCTCCCAATCTTCTCATGCCACAAGCATCTTTTGCGCAATCCATCGCTGATTCCCTAAATACATCCCATTCCTCCCCTACTCCCCTTACTTCCATTGTTCTCACCTTTTTCCATTCTGTACTCAGTCTCTCCTGGTACTTCCTCACACAAGTCTCCTTCCCAAGCTCACTTACTCTCACCACCCTCTTCTCCCTAACATTCACTCTTCTTTTCTGAAAACCTATACAAATCTTCACCTTAGCCTCCACAAGATAATGATCAGACATCCCTCTAGTTGCACCTCTCAGCACATTAACATCCAAAAGTCTCTCTTTCGCGCGCCTGTCAATTAGCCTGTAATCCAATAACGCTCTCTGGCCATCTCTCCTACTTACATACGTATACTTATGTATATCTCGCTTTTTAAACCAGGTATTCCCAATCACCAGTCCTTTTTCAGCACATAAATCTACTAGCTCTTCACCATTTCCATTTACAACACTGAACACCCCATGTATACCAATTATTCCCTCAACTGCCACATTACTCACCTTTGCATTCAAATCACCCATCACTATAACCCGGTCTAGTGCATCAAAACCACTAATACACTCATTCAGCTGCTCCCAAAACACTTGCCTGTTATGATCTTTCTTCTCATGCCCAGGTGCATATGCACCAATAATCACCCATCTCTCTCCATCAACTTTCAGTTTTACCCATATTAATCGAGAATTTACTTTCTTACATTCTATCACATACTCCCACAACTCCTGTTTCAGGAGTACTGCTACTCCTTCCCTTGCTCTTGTCCTCTCACTAACCCCTGACTTTACTCCCAAGACATTCCCAAACCACTCTTCCCCTTTACCCTTGAGCTTCGTTTCACTCAGAGCCAAAACATTCAGGTTCCTTTCCTCAAACATACTACCTATTTCTCCTTTTTTCACATCTTGGTTACATCCACACACATTTAGACACCCCAGTCTGAGCCTTCGAGGAGGATAAGCACTCCCCGCGTGACTCCTTCTTCTGTTTCCCATTTTAGAAAGTTAAAAAATACAAGGAGGGCCAGATTCCCGTCCCCTCTAGTCGCCTTCTACGACACGCGAGGAATGCGTGGGAAGTATTCTTTCACCCCTATCCCCAGGGATAATATATATATACATACACATACATACGCACATAAACACACACACACATATACATATATATACATATGAAAAATGTAGCTATATATATATATATATATATATATATATATATATATATATATATATATATATATATATATATATATAATATACGGGTAAGAGAGATGTGAGGAAATAAAAAGAGCGTGGTTGAGAGAGCAGAAGAGGGTGTTTTGAAATGGTTTGGGCACATGGAGAGAATGACTGAGGAAAGATTGACCAAAAGGATATATGTATCGGAGGTGGAGGGAACGAGGAGAAGTGGGAGAACAAATTGGAGGTGGAAAGATGGAGTGAAAAAGATTTTGAGTGATCAGGGCCTGAACATGCAGGAGGGTGAAAGGAGGGCAAGGAATAGAGTGAATTGGATCGATGTTGTATACCGGGGTTGACGTGCTGTCAGTGGATTGAATCAGGGCATGTGAAGCGTCTGGGGTAAACCATGGAAAGTTGTGTGGGGCCTGGATGTGGAAAGGCAACTGTGGTTTCGGGCATTATTGCATGACAGCTAGAGACTGAGTGTGAACAAATGGAGCCTTTGTTGTCTTTTCCTAGCGCTACCTCGCACACATGAGGGGGGAGGGGGATAGTATTCCAAATGTGGCGAGGTGGCGATAGTAATGAATAAAGGCAGACAGTGTGAATTGTGTTCATGGGTATATATGTATGTGTCTGTGTGTGTATATATATGTGTACATTGAGATGTATAGGTATGTATATTTGCGTGTGTGGACGTGTGTGTATATACATGTGTATGGGGGTGGGTTGAGCCATTTCTTTCGTCTGTTTCCTTGCGCTACCTAGCAAACGCGGGAGACAGCGACAAAGCAAAATAAATAAAAAAAAAGAATATATACATATATATATATATATATATATATATATATATATATATATGTATATATATATATATATATATATATATATATATATATATATATATATATATATATATATATATATATATATATATATATATATATATATATATATATATATATTGCACTGCGTGTTGTAGAAGGCGACTAAAAGGGGAGGGAGCGGGGGGCTGGAAATCCTCCCCTCTCGTTTTTTTTTAATTTTCCAAAAGAAGGAACAGAGAATTGGGCCAGGTGAGGGTATTCCCTCAAAGGCCCAGTCCTCTGTTCTTAACGCTACCTCGCTAATGCGGGAAATGGCGAATAGTTTGAAAGAAAGAAAAGAAATATATATATATATATATATATATATATATATATATATATATATATATATATATATATTCTATGTATTTATTTTACTTTGTCGCTGTCTCCCGAGTTAGCGAGGTAACGCAAGGAAACAGACGAAAGAATGGCCCAACCCACCCACATTCACATGTATTTACATACACATCCACACACGCAAATATACATGCCTATACATCTCTACTTATAAATATTTATATACATATATATATATATATATATATATATATATATATATATATATATATATATATATATATATATATATATATATATATATATATATATATATATATATATATATATATATATATATATATATATATATATATATATATATTATCCCTGGGGATAGGGGAGAAAGAATCCTTCCCACGTATTCCCTGCGTGTCGTAGAAGGCGACTAAAAGGGGAGGGAGCGGGTGACTGAAAATCCACCCCTCTCGTTTTTTTTTTTGCAAAAGAAGGAACAGAGAAAGGGGCCAGGTGAGGATATTCCCTCAAAGGCCCAGTCCCCTGTTTTTAACACTACCTCGCTACCGCGGGAAATGGCGAATAGTATGAAAGAAATGAAAGATATATATTCATATATATATATATATATATATATATATATATATATATATATATATACCTCGCAAACGCGGGAGACAGCGACAAAGTATAAAAAAAAAAAAAAAAAAAGATGTTCTGGAAGGAGGTAAATAAAGTGCGTAAGACATGGGAGCAAATGGGAACTTCAGTGAAGGGCGCAAATGGGGAGGTGATAACAAGTAGTGGTGATGTGAGAAGGAGATGGAGTGAGTATTTTGAAGGTTTGTTGAATGTGTTTGATGATAGAGTGGCAGATATAGGGTGTTTTGGTCGAGGTGGTGTGCAAAGTGAGAGGGTTAGGGAAAATGATTTGGTAAACAGAAAAGAGGTAGTAAAAGCTTTGCGGAAGATGAAAGCCGGCAAGGCAGCAGGTTTGGATGGTATTGCAGTGGAATTTATTAAAAAAGGGGGTGATTGTATTATTGACTGGTTGGTAAGGTTATTTAATGTATGTATGTCTCATGGTGAGGTGCCTGAGGATTGGCGGAATGCGTGCATAGTGCCATTGTACAAAGGCAAAGGGGATAAGAGTGAGTGCTCAAATTACAGAGGTATAAGTTTGTTGAGTATTCCTGGTAAATTATAAATGGGAGGGTATTGATTGAGAGGGTGAAGTACATGTACAGAGGGCATGTACAGAGCATCAGATTGGGGAAGAGCAGTGTGGTTTCAGAAGTGGTAGAGGATGTGTGGATCAGGTGTTTGCTTTGAAGAATGTATGTGAGAAATACTTAGAAAAGCAAATGGATTTGTATGTAGCATTTATGGATCTTCATAAGATCCACTGGCGAATCGTCAGTGGATTGAATCAGGGCATGTGAAGCGTCTGGGGTAAACCATGGAAAGCTGTGTAAGTTTGAATTTATCCCTGGGGATAGGGGAGAAAGAATACTTCCCACGTATTCCCTGCGTGTCGTAGAAGGCGACTAAATGGGAAGGGAGCGGGTGGCTGGAAATCCTCCCCTCTCGTTTTTTTTTTTTTTTTTTTTTTTTTTTTTTCCAAAAGAGGGAACAGAGAAGGGGGCCAGGTGAGCATTTTCCGTCTAAGGCCCAGTCCTCTGTTCTTAACGCTACCTCGCAAACGCGGGAAATGGCGAATCGTATGAAAAAAAAAAAAAAAAAAAAAAATATATATATATATATATATATATATATATATATATATATATATATATATATATATATATATATATATATATTTTTTTTTTTTTTTTTTTTTTTTTTTTTTTATACTTTGTCGCTGTCTCCCGCGTTTGCGAGGTAGCGCAAGGAAACAGACGAAAGAAATGGCCCAACCCCCCCCATACACATATACATACACACGTCCACACACACAAATATACATACCTACACAGCTTTCCATGGTTTACCCCGGACGCTTCACATGCCTTGATTCAATCCACTGACAGCACGTCAACCCCTGTATACCACATCGCTCCAATTCACTCTATTCCTTGCCCTCCTTTCACCCTCCTGCATGTTCAGGCCCCGATCACACAAAATCTTTTTCACTCCATCTTTCCACCTCCAATTTGGTCTCCCTCTTCTCCTCGTTCCCTCCACCTCCGACACATATATCCTCTTGGTCAATCTTTCCTCACTCATTCTCTCCATGTGCCCAAACCATTTTAAAACACCCTCTTCTGCTCTCTCAACCACGCTCTTTTTATTTCCACACATCTCTCTTACCCTTACGTTACTTACTCGATCAAACCACCTCACACCACACATTGTCCTCAAACATCTCATTTCCAGCACATCCATCCTCCTGCGCACAACTCTATCCATAGCCCACGCCTCGCAACCATACAACATTGTTGGAACTACTATTCCTTCAAACATACCCATTTTTGCTTTCCGGGATAATGTTCTCGACTTCCACACATTTTTCAAGGCTCCCAAAATTTTCGCCCCCTCCCCCACCCTATGATCCACTTCCGCTTCCATGGTTCCATCCGCTGACAGATCCACTCCCAGATATCTAAAACACTTCACTTCCTCCATTTTTTCACCATTCAAACTCACCCCCCAATTGACTTGACCCTCAACCCTACTGTACCTAATAACCTTGCTCTTATTCACATTTACTCTTAACTTTCTTCTTCCACACACTTTACCAAACTCCGTCACCAGCTTCTGCAGTTTCTCACATGAATCAGCCACCAGCGCTGTATCATCAGCGAACAACAACTGACTCACTTCCCAAGCTCTCTCATCCCCAACAGACTTCATACTTGCCCCTCTTTCCAAAACTCTTGCATTTACCTCCCTAACAACCCCATCCATAAACAAATTAAACAACCATGGAGACATCACACACCCCTGCCGCAAACCTATATTCACTGAGAACCAATCACTTTCCTCTCTTCCTACACGTACACATGCCTTACATCCTCGATAAAAACTTTTCACTGCTTCTAACAACTTGCCTCCCACACCATATATTCTTAATACCTTCCACAGAGCATCTCTGATGTGAGAAGGAGATGGAATGAGTATTTTTAAGGTTTGTTGAATGTGTCTGATGACAGAGTGGCAGATATAGGGTGTTTGGGTCGAGGTGGTGTGCAAAGTGAGAGGGTTAGGGAAAATGATTTGGTAAACAGAGAAGAGGTAGTAAAAGCTTTGCGGAAGATGAAAGCCGGCAAGGCAGCAGGTTTGGATGGTATTGCTGTGGAATTTATTAAAAAAGGGGGTGACTGTATTGTTGACTGGTTGGTAAGGTTATTTAATGTATGTATGACTCATGGTGAGGTGCCTGAGGATTGGCGGAATGCGTGCATAGTGCCATTGTACAAAGGCAAAGGGGATAAGAGTGAATGCTCAAATTACAGAGGTATAAGTTTGTTGAGTATTCCTGGTAAATTATATGGGAGGGTATTGATTGAGAGGGTGAAGGCATGTACAGAGCATCAGATTGGGGAAGAGCAGTGTGGTTTCAGAAGTGGTAGAGGATGTGTGGATCAGGTGTTTGCTTTGAAGAATGTATGTGAGAAATACTTAGAAAAGCAAATGGATTTGTATGTAGCATTTATGGATCTGGAGAAGGCATATGATAGAGTTGATAGAGATGATATATATATATATGTATATATATATATATATATGTAAATATATGTATGTATGTATATATATATTAGTCATTTTTATTTTGCTTTGTTGCTGTCTCCCGCGTTTGCGAGGTAGCGCAAGGAAACAGACGAAAAGAATGGCCCAACCCACCCCCATACACATGTATATACATACACGTCCACACACGCAAATATACATACCTATACATCTCAATGTACACATATATATATACACACACAGACATATACATATATAGCCATGTACATAATTCATACTGGCTGCCTTTATTCCCATCGCCACCTCTCCACACATGGATCAACATCCCCCTCCCCCCTCATGTGTGCGAGTTAGCGCTAGGAAAAGATAACAAAGGCCACATTCCTTCATACTCAGTCTCTAGCTGTCATGTATAATACACCGAGACCACATCTCCCTTTCAACATCCAGGCCCCACGGAACTTTCCATGGTATACCCCTGACGCTTCAGATACCCTGGTTCAATCCATTGACAGCACGTCGACCCAGGTATACCACATCATTCCAATTCACTCTATTCCTTGCAAGCCTTTCACCCTCCTGCATGTTCAGGCCCCGATCACTCGAAATATTTCTCATTCCATCTTTCCACCTCCAATTTGGTCTCTCACTTCTCATTCCCTACACCACTGACACATATATCCTCTTGGTCAATCTTTCCTCACTCATTCTCTTAATGTGACCAAACCATTTCAAAACACCCTCTTGTGCTCTCTCAACAACACTCTTTTTATTTCCACACATCTCAATTACCCTTGCATTACTTACTCGATCAAACCACCTCACACCACATATTGTCCTTAAACATCTCATTTCTACCTTATCAAACCTCCTCCGCACAACTCTATCCATAGCCCACTCCTCGCAACCATATAACATTATTGGAACCACTAATCCTTCAAACATAACCATTTTTGCTTTCCAAGATAACGTCCTTGACTTCCGAATATTCTTCAACGCTTTCAGAACTTTCGCGCCCCTCCCCCACCCTATGATTCACTTCCGCTTCCTTGGTTCCATCTGCTGCCAAATCCACTCCCAGATATCTAAAACAATTCATTTCCTCCAGTTTTTCTCCATTCAAACTTACCTCCCAATTGACTTGTCCCTCAACCCTAATGTACCTAATAACCTTGCTCTTATTCACATTTACTCTCAGCTTTCTTCTTTCACACACTTTACCAAACTCAGTCACCAGCTTCTGAAGTTTCTCACATGAATCAGTCTCCAGCGCTGTATCATCAGCGAACAACTGACTCACTTCCCAAGCTCTCTCATCCACAACAGACTGCATACTTGCCCCTCTTTCCAAAAGTCTTGCACTCACCTCTCTGACAACCCGATCCATAAACAAATTAAGCAGCCATGGAGACATCACACAAACCTGCCGCAAACCTACATTCACTGAGAACCAAACACTTTCCTCTCTTCCTACACGTACACATGCCTTACATCCTCGATAAAAACTTTTCACTGCTTCTAACAACTTGCCTCCCACACCATATATTTTTAATACCTTTCACAGAGCATCTCTATCAACTCTGTCATATGCCTTCTCCAGATCCATTAATGCTACATACAAATCCATTTGCTTTTCTAAGTATTTCTCATTCTTCAAAGCAAACACCTGATCCACACATCCCCTACCACTTCTGAAACCACACTGCTCTTCCCCAATCTGATGCTCTGTACATGACGCCACTCTCTCAATCAAAGCCCTCCCATATACTTTCCCAGGAATACTCAACAAACTTATAACTCTGTAATTTGAGCACTCACTCTTATCCACTTTGTCTTTGTACAATGGCACTATGCAAGCATTCTGCCAATCCTCAGGCACCTCACCATGAGTCATACATACATTAAATAACCTTACCAACCAGTCAACAATACAGTCATCCCCTTTTTTAATAAATTCCACTGCAATACCATCCAAACCTGCTCCCTTGCCAGCTTTCATCTTCCGCAGAGCTTTTACTACCTCTTCTCTGTTTACGAAATCATTTTCCCTAGCGAGCTCACTTTGCACACCACCTCGACCAAAACACCCTATATCTGCCACTCTATCATCAAACACATTCAACAAACCTTCAAAATACTCACTCTATCTTCTTCTCGCATCACCACTACTTGTTATCACCTCCCCATTAGCCTCCTTCACTGAAGTTCCCATTTGTTCCCTTGTCTTACGCACTTTATTTACCTACTTCCAGAACATCTTTTTATTCTCCCTAAAATTTAATGACACTCTCTCACCCCGACTCTCATTTGCCCTCATTTTCACCTCTTGTACCTTTCTCTTGACCTCCTGCCTCTTTCTTTTATACATCTCCCAGTCATTTGCATAATTTCCCTGCAAAAATAGTCCAAATGCCTCTCTCTTCTCTTTCACTAATAATCTAACTTCTTCATCCCACCACTCACTGCCATTTCTAATCTGCCCATCTCCCACGCTTCTCATGTCACAAGCATCTTTTGCGCAAGCCATCACTGCTTCCCTATATACATCCCATTTTTTCCCCACTCCCCTTACCTCCTTTGTTCTCACCTTTTTCCATTCTGTGCTCAGTCTCTCCTGGTACTTCCTCACACAAATCTCCTTCCTAAGCTCACTTACTCTTACCACTCTTTTCACCCCAACATTCTATCTTTTTTTCCGAAAACCTCTACAAATCTTCACCTTCGCCTCCACAAGACAATGATCAGACATCCCTCCAGTTGCACCTCTCAGTACATTAACATCCAAAAGCGTCTCTTTCGCTCTCCTATCAATTAACACGTAATCCAATAACGCTCTCTGGCTATCTCTCCTACTTTCATAAGTATACTTATGTATATATCGCTTTTTAAACCAGTTATGCCCAATCACCAGTCCTTTTCCACCACATCAATCTACAAGCTCTTCACCATCTCCATGTACAACATTGAACACCCCATGTACAACATTAACTCCCGCAACTGCCACATTACTCAAATTTGCATTCAAATCACCCATCACTATAGCCCGGTCTCGTGCATCAAAACTACTAACACACTCACTCAGCTGCTCCCAAAACATTTGCCTCTCATGATCTTTCTTCTCTTCCCCCGGTGCATATGCACCAATAATCACCCATCTCTCCATCTGCTTTCAATTTTACCCACATCAATCTAGAGTTTACCTTCTTACACTGTATCACATACTCCCACCAATTCTGTTTCAGGAATAGTGCTACTCCTTTCCTTGCTCTTGTCCTCTCACTAACCCCTGATTTTACTCCCAAGACATTTCCAAACCACTCTTCCCCTTTACCCTTGAGCTTCGTTTCATTCAGAGCCAAAACATCCAGGCTCCTTTCCTCAGACATACTACCTCTCTCTCCTTTTTTGTCATCTTGGTTACATCCACTCACATTTAGACACCCCAATCTGAGCCTTCAAGGAGGATGAGCACTCCCCGCGTGACTCCTTCTGTTTCCCCTTTTAGAAAGTTAAAAAATACAAGGAGGAGAGGGTTTCTGGCCCCCTGCGCCCGTCCCCTTTAGTCGCCTTCTACGACACATGAGGAATGAGAGGGTATATATATATATATATATATATATATATATATATATATATATATATATATATATATATATATATATATATATATATATATATATATATATATATATATATACATATATATATATATATATATATATATATATGCTTGTGGCATGAGAAGCGTGGGAGGTGGGTTGATTAGAAAAGGTAGTGAGTGGTGGGATGAAGAAGTAAGATTATTAGTGAAAGAGAAGAGAGAGGCATTTGCACGATTTTTGCAGGGAAAAAATGCAAATGAGTGGGAGAGGTATAAAAGAAAGAGGCAGGAGGTCAAGAGAAAGTTCCAAGAGGTGAAAAAGAGGGCAAATGAGAGTTGGGGTGAGAGAGTATCATTACTTTTTAGGGAGAATGAAAAGATGTTTTGGAAGGAGGTAAATAAAGTGCGTAAGACAAGGGAGCAAATGGGAACTTCAGTGAATGGGGCTAAAGGGGAGGTGATAACAAGTAGTGGTGATGTGAGAAGGAGGTGGAGTGAGTATTTTGAAGGTTTGTTGAATGTGTTTGATGATAGAGTGGCAGATATTGGGTGTTTTGGTCGAGGTGGTGTGCAAAGTGAGAGGGTTAGGGAAAATGATTTGGTAAATAGAGAAGAGGTAGTAAAAGCTTTACGGAAGATGAAAGCCGGCAAGGCAACAGATTTGGATGGTATTGATGTGGAGTTTATTAAAAAAGGGGGTGACTGTATTGGTGACTGGTTGGTAAGATTATTTAATGTATGTATGATTCATGGTGAGGTGCCTGAGGATTGGCGGAATGCTTGCATAGTGCCATTGTACAAAGGCAAAGGGGATAAGAGTGAGTGCTCAAATTACAGAGGTATAAGTTTGTTGAGTATTCCTGGTAAATTATATGGGAGGTTATTGATTGAGAGGGTGAAGGCATGTACAGAGCATCAGATTGGGGAAGAGCAGTGTGGTTTCAGAAGTGGTAGAGGATGTGTGGATCAGGTGTTTGCTTTGAAGAATGTATGTGAGAAATGCTTAGAAAAGCGAAATGATTTGTATGTAGCATTTATGGATCTAGAGAAGGCATATGATAGAGTTGATATAGCTCTGAGGAAGGTATTAAGAATATATGGTGTTGGAGGCAAGTTGTTAGAAGCAGTGAAAAGTTTTTATCAAGGATGTAAGGCATGTGTACGTGTAGGAAGAGAGGAAAGTGATTGGTTTTCAGTGAATGTAGGTTTGCTGCAGCGGTGTGTGATGTCTCCATGGTTGTTTAATTTGTTTATGGATGGGGTTGTTAGGGAGGTGAATGCAAGAGTTTTGGAAATAGGGGCAAGTATGCAGTCTGTTGTGGATAAGAGAGCTTATGAAGTGAGTCAGTTGTTGTTCGCTGATGATACAGCGCTGGTGGCTGATTCATGTGAGAAACTGCAGAAGCTGGTGACTGAGTTTGGTAAAGTCTGTGAAAGGAGAAAGTTAAGAGTAAATGTGAATAAAAGCAAGGTTATTAGGTACAGTAGAGTTGAGGGTCAAGTCAACTGGGAGGTAAGTTTGAATGGAGAAAAACTGGTGAAAGTAAAGTGTTTTAGATATCTGGGAGTGGATGTGGCAGCGGATGGAACCATGGAAGCGGAAGTGAATCATAGGGTGGGGAAGGGGGCGAGAATTCTGGGAGTCTTGAAGAATGTTTGGAAGTCGAGAACATTATCTCGGAAAGCAAAAATGGGTATGTTTGAAGGAATAGTGGTTCCAACAATATTTTATGGCTGCGAGGCGTGGGCTATGGCTAGAGTTGTGCGCAGGAGGGTGGATGTGCTGGAAATGAGATGTTTGAGGACAATATGTGGTGTGAGGTGGTTTGATTGAGTAATTTATGTAAGAATAAGAGAGATGTGTGGAAATAAAAAGAGTGTGTTTGAGATAGCAGAAGAGGGTGTTTCGAAATTGTTTGGTCACATGGAGAGAATGAGTGAGGAAAGATTGACCAAGAGGATATATGTGTCAGAGGTGGCGGGATCGAGGAGAAGTGGGAGACGAAATTGAGGATATATGTGTCAGAGGTGGAGGGAACGAGGAGAAGTGGGAGACCAAATTGAAGGTGGAGAGTTGGAGTGAAAAAGATTTTGAGCGATCGGGGCCTGAACATGCAGGAGGGTGAAAGGCGTGCAAGGAATAGAGTGAATTGGAACGATGTGGTTTATCGGGGTCGACGTTCTGTCAATGGATTGAACGAGGGCATATGAAGCGTCTGGTGTAAACAATGGAAAGTTCTGTGGGTCCTGGATGTGGAAAGGGAGATGTGGTTTCGGGCATTATTGCATGACAGGTAGAGACTGAGTGTGAACGAAAGGGGCCTTTGTTGCCTTTTCCTAGCGCTACCTCGCACACATGAGAGGGGAGGGGGATGTTATTCCATGTGTGCCGAGGTGGCGATCGGAATGAATAATGGCAGACAATGTGAATTGTGTGCATGTGTATATATGTATATGTCTGTGTGTGTATATATATGGGTACATTGAGATGTATGGGTAATTATATTTGCGTGTGGGGACTTGTATGTATATATATGTGTATGGGGGTGGGTTGGGCCATTTCTTTCGTCTGTTTCCTTGCGATGCCTCGGAAACGTGGGAGACAGCGACAAAGCAAAATAGATAAAATATAAATAAATATCAGAAGTAGTGTATGCAACACCAGTCACTGAACAAGAGGATCCAATGTGTAGCTGAAGTTCAAAATGGAAGATCAGCTACAAGTTCACTGAATCATACCAAAGAGCTGTATATGTAGCTGTACATATGAGAATCTACTAGCGGATGAAATATAGTGTCCAACTATGTTTCTCTCCATCTCTATAAGTATCATTCTATGTTTCTGTGTATCTACATCATACATAAAACCTTTATAGGAATTTTTTTTACTGAGTTGGGGGTTTCGACTCCAATACCATAAGTTGTCGAAAAGGAATGTATGTCGAGTTACCCGGATTTGGCATGTTTCTTCAGTGAGACAGTATATATAATATTCTATAAGTAGTTATATATATATATATATATATATATATATATATATATATATATATATATATATATATATATATATATGTATATATATATATATATATATATATATATTTTTTTTTTTTTTTGCTTCGTCGCTGTCTCCCGCGTTTGCGAGGTAGCGCAAGGAAACAGACGAAAGAAATGGCCCAACCCACCCCCATACATGTGTATATACATAAGTCCACACACACAAATATACATACCTACACAGCTTTCCATGGTTTACCCCAGACGCTTCACATGCCCTGATTCAATCCACTGACAGCACGTCAACCCCGGTATACCACATCGATCCAATTCACTCTATTCCTTGCCCTCCTTTCACGTGAACCTCCTGCATGTTCAGTCCACGATCACACAAAATCTTTTTCGCTCCATCTTTCCACCTCCAATTTGGTCTCCCACTTCTCGTTCCCTCCACCTCCGACACATATAACCTCTTGGTCAATCTTTCCTCACTCATTCTCTCCATGTGCCCAACCCATTTCAAAACACCCTCTTTTGCTCTCTCAACCACGATCTTTTTATTTCCATACATCTCTCTTACCCTTACGTTACTTACTCGATCAAACCACCTCACACCACACATTGTCCTCAAACATCTCATTTCCAGCACATCCATCCTCCTGCGCACAACTCTATCCATAGCCCACGCCCCGCAACCATACAACATTGTTGGAACCACTATTCCTTCAAACATACCCATTTTTGCTTTCCGAGATAATGTTCTCGATTTCCACACATTCTTCAAGACTCCCAGGATTTTCGCCCCCTTTCCCACCCTATGATCCACTTCCGCTTCCATGGTTCCATCCGCTGCCAGATCCACTCCCAGATATCTAAAACACTTTACTTCCTCCAGTTTTTCTCCATTCAAACTTACCTCCCAAATGACTTGACCCTCAACCCTACTGTACCTAATAACCTTGCTCTTATTCACATTTACTCTTAACTTTCTTCTTTTACACACTTTACCAAACTCAGTCACCAGCTTCTGCAGTTTCTCACATGAATCAGCCACCAGCGCTGTATCATCAGCGAACAACAACTGACTCACTTCCCAAGCTCTCTCATCCACAACAGACTTCATACTTGCCCCTCTTTCCAAAACTCTTGCATTCACCTCCATAACAACCCCATCCATAAACAAATTAAACAACCATGGAGACATCACACACCCCTGCCGCAAACCTACATTCACTGAGAACCAATCACTTTCCTCTCTTCCTACACGTACACATGCCTTACATCCTCGATAAAAACTTTTCACTGCTTCTAACAACTTGCTCCTACACCATATATTCTTAATACCTTCCACAGAGCATCTCTATCAACTCTATCATATGCCTTCTCCAGATCCATAAATGCTACATACAAATTCCTTTGCTTTTCCAAGTATTTCTCACATAAATTCTTCAAAGCAAACACCTGATCCACACATCCTCTACCACTTCTGAAACCATACTACTCTTCCCAGATCTGATGCTCTGTACATGCCTTCACCCTCTCAATCAATACCCTCCCATATAATGTACCAGGAATACTCAACAACCTTATACCTCTGTAATTTGAGCACTCACTCTTATCACCTTTGCCTTTGTACAATGGCACTATGCACGCATTCCGCCAATCCTCAGGCACCTCACCATGAGTCATACATACATTAAATAACCTTAACAACCAGTCAATAATACAGTCACCCCCTTTTTTAATAAATTCCACTGCAATACCATCCAAACCTGCTGCCTTGCCGGCTTTCATCTTCCGCAAAGCTTTTACTACCTCATCTCTGTTTACCAAATCATTTTCCCTAACCCTCTCACTTTGCACACCACCTCGACCAAAACACCCTATATCTGCCACTCTATCATCTAACACATTCAACAAACCTTCAAAATACTCACTCCATCTCCTTCTCACATCACCACTACTTGTTATCACCTACCCATTTGCGCCCTTCACTGAAGTTCCCATTTGCTCTCTTGTCTTACGCACTTTATTTACCTCCTTCCAGAACATTCTCCCTAAAATTTAATGATACTCTCTGACCCCAACTCTCATTTGCCCTCTTTTTCACTTCTTGCACCTTTCTCTTGACCTCCTGTCTCTTCCTTTTATACATCTCCCACTCAATTGCATTTTTCCTTGCAAAAATCGTCCAAATGCCTCTCTCTTCTCTTTCACTAATAATCTTACTTCTTCATCCCACCACTCACCACCCTTTCTAATCAGCCCACCTCCCACTCTTCTCATGCCACAAGCATCTTTTGCGCAATCCATCACTGATTCCCTAAATACATCACATTCCTCCCCCACTCCCCTTACTTCCAATTATTCTCACCTTTTTCCATTTTGTACTCAGTCTCTCCTGGCACTTCCTAACACAAGTCTCCTTCCCAAGCTCATTTACTCTCACCACCCTCTTCACCCCAACATTCACTCTTCTCTTCTGAAAACCTATACAAATCTTCACCTTAGCCTCCACAAGATAATGATCAGACATCCCTCCAGTTGCACCTCTCAGCACATTAACATCCAAAAGTCTCTCTTTCGCGCGCCTGTCAATTAACACGTAATCCAATAACGCTCTCTGGCCATCTCTCCTACTTACATAAGTATACTTATGTATATCCCGCTTTTTAAACCAGGTATTCCCAATCATCAGTCCTTTTTCAGCACATAAATCTACAAGCTCTTCACCATTTCCATTTACAACACTGAACACCCCATGTATACCAATTATTCCCTCAACTGCCACATTAGTCACCTTTGCATTCAAATCACCCATCACTATAACCCGGTCTCGTGCATCAAAACCACTAACACACTCATTCAGCTGCTCCCAATACACTTGCCTCTCATGATCTTTCTTCTCATGCCCAGGTGCATATGCACCAATAATCACCCATCTCTCTCCATCAACTTTCAGTTTTACCCATATTAATCGAGAATTTACTTTCTCACATTCTATCACATACTCCCACAACTGTTTCAGGAGTACTGCTCCTCCTTCCCTTGCTCTTATCCTCTCACTAACCCCTGACTTTACTCCCAAGACATTCCCAAACTACTCTTCCCCTTTACCCTTGATCTTCGTTTCACTCAGAGTCAAAACATTCAGGTTCCTTTCCTCAAACATACTACCTATCTCTCCTTTTTTCACATCTTGGTTACATCCACACACATTTAGACACCCCAGTCTGAGCCTTCGAGGAGGATGAGCACTCCCCGCGTGACTCCTTCTTCTGTTTCCCATTTTAGAAAGTTAAAAAATACAAGAAGGGGAGGATTTTTGGCCCTCCCCCCTCCCGTCCCCTCTAGTCGCCTTCTACGACACGCGAGGAATGCGTGGGAAGTATTCTTTCACCCCTATCCCCAGGGATAATATACATATATATACATACACATACATACGCACATATACACACACACACATATACATATATATACATATGAAAAATGTAAGAAATAATTTAGAAAACTGAAACTTCTAGCTTGAAATGAAATGAAAAACTGAATGTCACAATGGTTCAACCTCTGGCTATGGAAAAAGGAAATGTATAATTCATTTACACAATATATATATGTATATATATATATATATATATATATATATATATATATATATATATATATATATATATATATATATATATATATATATATATATATATATATATATATATATATATAAAATGCGATTGTACAAAGGGAAAGGGGATAAAGCTGATTGTTCAAACTAAAGAAGCATAAGTTTGTTGAGTGCCCGTGGGAAATTGTACGGGAGGGTATTGGCTGAGAGAGTGAAGGCATGTGAAGAGCATCAGACTAGGGAGGAGCAGTGCTGTTTCAGAAGTGGTACAGGGTGTGTGGATTAGGTGTTTGCTTTGTAGAATGTGTGTGAGAAATTCTTATCGGAACAGATTTATTTGTATGAGCATTTTTGGACCTGGAGAATGTAAATGATAGGGTTGATAGAGAATACTTATAATATTAGAAAATGTTACTGAAAGTGAAAGCAACACTGAAACAAGTTTCTTGGAAGACTATATTCCGAGAATATGAAAGAAAGCAGGAAAAAATATCTTGTAGAATTAAATGTTTAGAGTGTGAGACTGAAGATGAAATATAACAAGTGGCCATCACGCACGTCATGATCAGTGGCCTAATAAAAACCCAGAAATAGAAAACTAACATTTGAGCTCAATCTATAAAACTTACATAATTCATTGTTAACAGTAAAATCTAACATGTAAACTTATCCATAGTTAAATAATCAGTCAAAGTTACATAATGTATCACTGTCAGAAACGTCTTAAGTTTATAAGTTAACGTTAGATATACCTCATTAGTACAATCGCATGAGTACGTGAGTACGTGGTTTCAGTGGAAGTAATCACGAGTAAACGATAAAAACCCCGATGAATGTTCGTGAAATTTCACATATTCTCGACTATGATTCTGACAATATCATTTGGGTCGTCAACTCCCACCTAAGTTTAACCACAAAAGGATAATATTTCTCCATCCGAAGTCTATTTCTTAGTAGATTTAGGCTGTGTAACTTTATGATGCAATGTTTTTTTTATATACTTTTCTGGATAAATAAGCGGAAAACACAGGAACAAACACAATTGCAAGCCCAACCACCCAAGGCAATGTAGCCACATATCATAGCATTCCGTTATACTTCTTTGTGCTAAAAAGAAATATATGTTTCATGCATTGGGTATGCCAAAAAGTGGAAATAGTACAACAGGAGATCTTTACAGACATCAGAATCATTGCAAACATAGGAAATCATCAGTCATTCTGTCATGAAGCATTAATAGCATAGAAATCTAACTCCAATATGAAAAATTTGATATGATGTTTCCATCTAGCTATACAAGTTCAAGATTTATTATAGGTGATGCGGTAAGTTGTTCTTGCTAGCGATCACTGTTCAAGTTAATGTAACTTGAAAGCTTTTTATATACGTCTGAGTTATGTAAATCTCAATTTGTTGAATGTGTCATAAGAAAACCGGTCAAATTGCGCGTTATAAGAAATCTAGCTCATAAACCCATGGAACAGCGTGTTTCTGAAGACGAATTATCACACAAAATGAAAAAGTCCAAAACGAAATTCTTTACATTATTAGTACCTGATCGTCTGTTGCTGACGGCTTTCGAAATATCTTGAAAAAACGTGACCATCAAGGGGCTATAAAGGCTTGGTCGGCTTCCTCCTCTAAATAGACCGTGAGACGGGAGGCAGATCTAGTAAATCAGTCTCCTTCACTTTCCAGACAGCCCTCACTGGGATGTGCCAGATTTCATAACCATGCTTTATAATATCTAATAAAAGAAAAGGGGAAGAAAAAGATTAATAAAGATAAAGAAGACATAACGAAACATCATTAAGGGTGATATTACTTTTTGTTTCTACTAACCATTACTTGCTGAATTTCTGCATGATTAGTCGGTGGTATGTAATTACCTAATCATATTTGCCTGAGGAGTTATTCAAAAACTTATCTGAGATCTTCCATGGGTTGGTTTATGTGTGTCACTTCAGGACGTCGGCATGAAACTTACAATGCCGGTCACACCTACACACGGTGGCTCAAACACCTAACCTCCCGGACATCAGACAGGGCTTAGCCAAGGGAACTTGGGCGACATATGGAAACAAACAAACATATACAGTGACAATATCTGATGACAAACCTAAAGTGTTACCAAAGAGCGAGAGACACACTGATGATGATGTAAACAACCCAGCAACATCACCAGACGATGTTCTGGATCGTCTCACATAAACTTTAGCCACTTAATGTGGTGGTAGCCTTCAGCTCCAGTTGAGAAGGTATGTCTTACATGTCAGTTCGTTGTTCTTCTAGTAAGTGTCTGTGAAAGTCTGCAGTTAAGTAAGATAATCAGAGAGCGTTATCAGCGTTAGAAACTAACGGCGAAGAACTAAAAGACTATATCAAACGATATGATTCTTGGATATATTTTATTTTTCATGGCAAGGTAGCGTCAGGAAAAGACGAAAAACGGCCTCATTCCCTCACGTCCACTCTTTAGCTGACAATAATATTGCACCAAAACGAGATCCCAATCCATAACCAGGCCCCGCAGATCCTTCCTAGTTTCCCCTGGTTGTTCCATATGCCCTAACGTAACTCAGTGACAACAAGTATAACGCGTCACTCCGATTCGCTCTTTCCATGAACGCCTAACACACCCTTGCAAATTCAGAACCCAAACACTAAAGGCCTCTTACATCATCCCTACACCTCTTCTACGGTTTCCTTTTTTTCCCTTTATTCCCTTCACATACGACATGAGCACCCTCTTAATCGTCCTTTCGTCATTCATCTCATATGTCCAAGCATTTCGACACACACTTCAGCTCTCTCATACATATTCCCTTTGATAACACACCTCTCTCTTACATATTATTGATTATCCGATCATCCAATGCTTCATTTCCATCACATCCACCCTCATTCAAGCCTTGCATCCTCACAACATCTACACAACATCAAAATTAGCCATCCGTGCCTCACAGACAGGACCTAGCTTTCTCACCCACCCGATGGCTCACTTTAGATTTTATAGTGTAAAACTCGTCAATTTGCCAATGAATGGAATAAACTGCGCTATGAGATAGTATATGCAGACAGCACGTAAATCTTTGAAAAGTTGTATGATAGTAAGTTCACGATACCCACTGAGGCCCCGTTTCTATAAAATCCTTCTGCGTACAAAGCAAATAGGTAATGAAACAAGTACAGTCACAGACGTACACCCAAACATAATACCTATTGACACTCTCAGTTATAATACACACACACACACACACACACACACACACACACACACATATATATATATATATATATATATATATATATATATATATATATATATATATATATATATATATATATATATATATATATAGGTAGATAGATAGATATAGATATAGATATATATTATCCCTGGGGATGGGGGAGAAAGAATACTTCCCACGTATTCCCTGCGTGTCGTAGAAGGCGACTAAAAGGGGAGGAAGCGGGGGGCTGGAAATTCTATCCTCTTATCTTTAATTTTCCGAAAGAAGGAACAGAGAAGGAGGTCAAGTGAGGATTTCCTTCAAAGCCTCAGTCTTCTGTTCTTAACGCTACCTTACTAACGTGGGAAATGGCGAATACATATATACATATATGGAGGGATGTCTGATCATTATCTTGTGGAGGCTAAGGTGAAGATTAGTATGGGTTTTCAGAAAAGAAGAGTGAATGTTGGGGTGAAGAAGGTGGTGAGAGTAAGTGAGCTTGGGAAGGAGACCTGTGTGAAGAAGTATCAGGAGAGACTGTGTACAGAATGGAAAAAGGTGAGAACAATGGAAGTAAGGGGAGTGGGGGAGGAATGGGATGTATTTAGGGAATCAGTGATGGATTGCGCAAAAGATGCTTGTGGCATGAGAAGAGTGGGAGGTGGGCTGTTTAGAAAGGGTAGTGAGTGGTGGGATGAAGAAGTAAGAGTATTAGTGAAAGAGAAGAGAGAGGCATTTGGACGATTTTTGCAGGGAAAAAATGCAATTGAGTGGGAGAAGTATAAAAGAAAGAGACAGGAGGTCAAGAGAAAGGTGCAAGAGGTGAAAAAAAGGGCAAATGAGAGTTGGGGTGAGAGACTATCAGTAAATTTTAGGGAGAATAAAAAGATGTTCTGGAAGGAGGTAAATAGGGTGCGTAAGACAAGGGAGCAAATGGGAACTTCAGTGAAGGGCGTAAATGGGGAGGTGATAACAAGTAGTGGTGATGTGAGAAGGAGATGGAATGAGTATTTTGAAGGTTTGTTGAATGTGTCTGATGACAGAGTGGCAGATATAGGGTGTTTGGGTCGAGGTGGTGTGCAAAGTGAGAGGGTTAGGGAAAATGATTTGGTAAACAGAGAAGAGGTAGTAAAAGCTTTGCGGAAGATGAAAGCCGGCAAGGCAGCAGGTTTGGATGGTATTGCAGTGGAATTTATTAAAAAAGGGGGTGACTGTATTGTTGACTGGTTGGTAAGGTTATTTAATGTATGTATGACTCATGGTGAGGTGCCTGAGGATTGGCGGAATGCTTGCATAGTGCCATTGTACAAAGGCAAAGGGGATAAGAGTGAGTGCTCAAATTACAGAGGTATAAGTTTGTTGAGTATTCCTGGTAAATTATATGGGAGGGTATTGATTGAGAGGGTGAAGGCATGTACAGAGCATCAGATTGGGGAAGAGCAGTGTGGTTTCAGAAGTGGTAGAGGATGTGTGGATCAGGTGTTTGCTTTGAAGAATGTATGTGAGAAATACTTAGAAAAGCAAATGGATTTGTATGTAGCATTTATGGATCTGGAGAAGGCATATGATAGAGTTGATAGAGATGCTCTGTGGAAGGTATTAAGAATATATGGTGTGGGAGGCAAGTTGTTAGAAGCAGTGAAAAGTTTTTATCGAGGATGTAAGGCATGTGTACGTGTAGGAAGAGAGGAAAGTGATTGGTTCTCAGTGAATGTAGGTTTGCGGCAGGGGTGTGTGATGTCTCCATGGTTGTTTAATTTGTTTATGGATGGGGTTGTTAGGGAGGTAAATGCAAGAGTTTTGGAAAGAGGGGCAAGTATGAAGTCTGTTGGGGATGAGAGAGCTTGGGAAGTGAGTCAGTTGTTGTTCGCTGATGATACAGCGCTGGTGGCGGATTCATGTGAGAAACTGCAGAAGCTGGTGACGGAGTTTGGTAAAGTGTGTGGAAGAAGAAAGTTAAGAGTAAATGTCAATAAGAGCAAGGTTATTAGGTACAGTAGGGTTGAGGGTCAAGTCAATTGGGAGGTGAGTTTGAATGGTGAGAGGCTGGAGGAAGTGAAGTGTTTTAGATATCTGGGAGTGGATCTGTCAGCGGATGGAACCATGGAAGCGGAAGTGGATCATAGGGTGGGGGAGGGGGCGAAAATTTTGGGAGCCTTGAAAAATGTGTGGAAGTCGAGAACATTATCCCGGAAAGCAAAAATGGGTATGTTTGAAGGAATAGTAGTTCCAACAATGTTGTATGGTTGCGAGGCGTGGGCTATGGATAGAGTTGTGCGTAGGAGGATGGATGTGCTGGAAATGAGATGTTTGAGGACAATGTGTGGTGTGAGGTGGTTTGATCGAGTAAGTAACGTAAGGGTAAGAGAGATGTGTGGAAATAAAAAGAGCGTGGTTGAGAGAGCAGAAGAGGGTGTTTTGAAGTGGTTTGGGCACATGGAGAGAATGAGTGAGGAAAGATTGACCAAGAGGATATATGTGTCGGAGGTGGAGTCAACGAGGAGAAGAGGGAGACCAAATTGGAGGTGGAAAGATGGAGTGAAAAGGATTTTGTGTGATCGGGGCCTGAACATGCAGGAGGGTGAAAGGAGGGCAAGGAATAGAGTGAATTGGAGCGATGTGGTATACAGGGGTTGACGTGCTGTCAGTGGATTGAATCAAGGCATGTGAAGCGTCTGGGGTAAACCATGGAAAGCTGTGTAGGTATGTATATTTGCGTGTGTGGACGTGTGTATGTACATGTGTATGGGGGGGGGTTGGGCCATTTCTTTCGTCTGTTTCCTTGCGCTACCTCGCAAACGCGGGAGACAGCGACAAAGTATAAAAAAAAAAAAAAAAAAAAAAAAAATATATATATATATATATATATATATATATATATATATATATATATATATATATATATATATATATATATATATATATATACGTGTGTGTGTGTGTGTGTGTGTGTGTGTGTGTGTGTGTGTGTGAGTGTGTGTGTGTGTGTATACATTCCCTTCGTATATCTGTAATAAGGTGTCACATGACAACAAACTGAGCTATCGCCAGCATTTCTTTTAATGAACCACCACTTTTATACGATGAAAGAAAATTGACAAATAAACTTCTCTTTCAGGTCCGTCTTGGCTTGTCTCCAGTCCCAACACGGCCAATGATCATCCTCGCAAAGCTCCAGGCTTCAAGAGACTGCCATCTCGGCTAAAGCTAGTCATCGGGCACCTACCTACTTGGCCGCGGATGCAAGTGTCACGAACATCGACAAGATTTTAACCAGAAAGACCAATAGCAAGAAGCAAATGACATTAGCATCAACCAGCGAGATCACAGAAGGATGGAAATGACATCATCTTGAACCAGACGACACCCGTGAGACCGCCAGTGAATGCAAGTGTCGTGATCATCAAACAAATATGAACCAATACGATGCTAGACAACGTAATGTAATACAAATACAAAGTTTCACCTGAGTACACTGAAGGCACTGTACTCAAGATGTCGATGCCGAACCAGGTACCATTATGCTAGACTTGTCACAACACGATTAAGTTCTTGACTTTGACTAAACTACTCATTATCATTAACAACAACAGGAAAAAAGACATAATATATATAGACCCTAGATATAGCAAGTATTTTCATTGCCAGAATGTTATATCAAAAGGAAGGCTGAAACATGAGGTAGATGTAAAAGCAAGAAAATACTATTGGGTTGTTGAAGCAAATGCATTGGGACACTTTGCGACGAAAAATCATCACCAGAACCATTCTACAATATGGGCACCAATACAGAAGCAGATACTTAAATATGTTATTCCAAGGGACGGTAGGAATTCCTATTGAGGGACACTAAAAGGTTTTTAATAGAATGATAATATGATATCTTAACCAGAAAGTCAGATATAACACCCCAAAATTGCACACCGCTCACCCTTTTTCTTTGTTTATATCAGACTTTTACTTCATCTGGGCTGCCTATATCAGACCTTTCTTCAGCCAGATTTTTTGTAACATAGGCCATTTCATCAACCACGTTGACTGTATCACAGATATATTCTCCAAACAGATTGCCTATATCACAGACCATTTTACAAAACCAGTTTGACTATATCACAGACCTTTCCTCCAGCCAGATATCAGATATGTAATACATGGCCACTCTCATCCGTATCAGCATCCATCGTTCTTTGCAGCAGAATACAAGGACATGCCAACAGCTAATAGATAATTGAGAATTGTTAGAAGTATTTACATATACGAACTAGATGATAACACTTTATCAACCACTTGTCGAAACCTCCGTACACCAAAAGAAACATCGATGCATAAAGCTAAGTACTAGATATTCACGTGCGCTCGCACAAAAACACACACGCAGACAAAAATACGCACGCACAGACACACACACACACACACACACACACACACACACACACACACACACACACACACACATGTATATATATATA
Organism: Panulirus ornatus; assembly: GCF_036320965.1. Classification (NCBI taxonomy): domain Eukaryota; kingdom Metazoa; phylum Arthropoda; class Malacostraca; order Decapoda; family Palinuridae; genus Panulirus; species Panulirus ornatus. The sequence continues at coordinate 41,301,348 of NC_092235.1, read as the reverse complement.
TATATATATATATATACCATGGAAGCGGAAGTGAATCATAGGGTGGGGGAGGGGGCGAAAATTTTGGGAGCCTTGAAAAATGTGTGGAAGTCGAGAACATTATCCCGGAAAACAAAAATGGGTATGTTTGAAGGAATAGTAGTTCCAACAATGTTGTATGGTTGCGAGGCGTGGGCCATGGATAGAGTTGTGCGCAGGAGGATGGATGTGCTGGAAATGAGATGTTTGAGGACAATGTGTGGTGTGAGGTGGTTTGATCGAGTAAGTAACGTAAGGGTAAGAGAGATGTGTGGAAATAAAAAGAGCGTGGTTGAGAGAGCAGAAGAGGGTGTTTTGAAATGGTTTGGGCACATGGAGAGAATGAGTGAGGAAAGATTGACCAAGAGGATATATGTGTCGGAGGTGGAGGGAACGAGGAGAAGAGGGAGACCAAATTGGAGGTGGAAAGATGGAGTGAAAAGGATTTTGTGTGATCGGGGCCTGAACATGCAGGAGGGTGAAAGGAGGGCAAGGAATAGAGTGAATTGGAGCGATGTGGTATACAGGGGTTGACGTGCTGTCAGTGGATTGAATCAAGGCATGTGAAGCGTCCGGGGTAAACCATGGTAAGCTGTGTAGGTATGTATATTTCCGTGTGTGGACGTGTGTATGTACATGTGTATGGGGGGGGTTGGGCCATTTCTTTCGTCTGTTTCCTTGCGCTACCTCGCAAACGCGGGAGACAGCGACAAAGTATAGAAAAAAATATATATATATATATATATATATATATATATATATATATATATATATATATATATATATATATATATATATATATATATATATGTATATATATATTCCTTGGGGATAGGGGAAAATGAATACTTCCCACGCATTCCTCACGTGTCGTAAAAGGCGACTAAAGGGGACAGGAGCGGGGGGATGGAAAACCTCCCCTCCTTGTATTTTAACTTTCTAAAAGGAGAAACAGAAGGAGTCACGCGGGGAGTGCTCATCCTCCTCCAAGGCTCAGATTGGGGTGTCTAAATGTGCGTGGATGTAACCAAGATGAGAAAAAAGGAGAGATAGGTAGCATGTTTGAGGAAAGGAACCTGGATGTTTTGGCTCTGAGTGAAACAAAGCTCAAGGGTAAAGGGGAAGAGTGGTTTGGGAATGTTTCGGGAGTAAAGCCAGGGGCTGGTGAGAGGACGAGAGCAAGGGAAGGAGTAGTACTACTCCTGCAACAGGAGTGGTGAAAGAATGTGATAGAGTGTAAGAAAGTAAACTCTAGATTGATATGGGTAAAACTGAAAGTGGATGGAGAGAGATGGGTGATTATTGGTGCATACGCACCTGGGCATGAGAAGAAAGATCATGAGAGGCAAGTGTTTTGGGAGCAGCTGAGTGAGTGTGTTAGTAGTTTTGATGCACGAGACCGGGTTATAGTGATGTGTGATTTGAATGCAAAGGTGAGTAATGTGGCAGTCGAGGGAATAATTGCTGTACATGGTGTGTTCAGTGTTGTAATTGAAAATGGTGAAGACCTTGTAGATTCGTGTGCTGAAAAAGGACCAGTGATCGGAAATACCTGGTTTAAAAAGAGATATATACATAAGTATACGTATGTAAGTAGGAGAGATGGCCAGAAAAAGTTATTAGATTACGTGTTAATTGATAGGCACGCGAAAGAGAGACTTTTGGATGTTAATGTGCTGGGAGGAGCAACTGGAGGGATGTCTGATCATTATCTTGTGGAGACGAAGGTGTAGATTTGTAGAGGTTTTCAGAAAAAGAAGAGAGAATGTTGGGGTGAAGAGAGTGGTGATAGTAAGTGAGCTTGGGAAGGAGACTTATGTGAGGAAGTACCAGGAAAGACTGAGTGCAGAATGGAAAAAGGTGAGAGTAAATGACGTTAGGGGAGTGGGGGAAAAATGGAATGTATTTTCGGAAGCAGTGATGGCTTGCGTAGAAGATGCTTGTGGCATGAGAAGCGTAGGAGGTGGGCAGATTAGAAAGGGTAGTGAGTGGTGGGATGAAGAAGTAAGATTATTAGTGAAAGAGAAGAGAGAGGCATTTGGGCGAGTTTTGCAGTGAAATAGTGCAAATGACTGGGAGATGTATAAAAGAAAGAGGCAGGTGGTCAAGAGAAAGGCGTAAGAGGTGAAAAAGAGGGCAAATGAGAGTTGAAGTGAGAGAGTATCATTAAATTATAGGGAGAATAAAAAGATTTTTTTGAAGGAGGCAAAAAAAGTGCGTAAGACAAGAGAACAAATGGGAACATCAGTGAAGGGGGCTAATGGAGAGGTGATAACAAGTAGTGGTGATGTGAGGAGATGAAATGAGTATTTTGAAGGTTTGGTGAATGTGTTAGATGATAGAGTGGCAGATATAGGGTGCTTTGGTCGAGGTGGTTTGCGAAGTGAAAGGGTCTTTGAGAATGATTTGGTAAACAGAGAAGAGGTAGCAAAAGCTTTGCAGATGGTGAAAGCTGGCAAGGCAGTGGGTTTGGATGGTATTGCAGCGGAATTTACTAAAAAAAGGGGAGACTGTGTTGTTGACTGGTTAGTGAGGATGTCTAATGTATCTAAGACTTATGGTGATGTGCCTGAGGATAGGCGGAAAGCATGCATATTGCCATTGTACAAAAGGAAAGGGGATAAAGGTGAGTGCTCAAATTACAGAGGTATAATTTTGTTGAGTATTCCTGGGAAATTATACAGGAGGGTATTGATTGAGAGGGTGAAGGCATATACAGAGCATCAGATTGGGGAAGAGCAGTGTGGTTTCAGAAGTGGTAGTGGATGTGTGGATCAGGTGTTTGTTTTGAAGAATATATGTGAGAAATGATTAGAAAGGGAAATGGATTTGTATATAGCATTTATGGATCTGGAGAAGGCATATGATAGAGTTGATATCGATGCTCAGTGGAAGGTATTAAGAATATATGGTTTGGGAGGTAAGTTGTTAGAAACAGTGAAAAGTTTTTATCGAGTATGTAAGGCATGTGTACAGGTAGGAATAGAGGAAAGTGATTGGTTCTCAGGGAATGTCAGTTTGCGGCAGGGGTGTGTGATGTCTCCATGGTTGTTTAATTTGTTTATGGATAGGGTTGTTAGGGAGGTGAATGCAAGAGCTTTGGAGAGAGGGGCAAGTATGCAGTTTGTTGTAGATGAGAGAGCTTGGGAAGTGAGTCAGTTGTTATTCGCTGATGATACAGTGCTCGTGGCTGATTCATGTGAGAAACTGCAGAAGCTGGTGACTGAGTTTGGTAAAGTGTGCGAAAAAAGAAAGCTGAGAGTAAATGTGAATAAGAGCAAGGTTATTAGGTACAGTAGGGTAGACGGACAAGTCAACTGGTAGTTAAGTTTGAATGGAGAAAACCTGGAGGAAGTGAAGTGTTTTAGATATCTGGGAGTGGATTTCGCAGCGGATGGAACCATGGAAGCGGAAGTGAGTCACAGGGTGGGGGAGGGGGCGAAAGTTCTGGAAGCGTTGAAAAATGTGTGGAAGGCGAGAACATTATCTCGGAAAGCAAAAATGGGTATGTTTGAAGGAATTGTGGTTCCAACAATGATGTATTGTTGCGAGGCGTGGGCTATAGGTGGAGTTGTGCAGAAGTGGATAGATGTTTTGGAAATGAGATGTTTGATTACAACAAAGTGGTGTGAGGTGGTTTGGTCGAGTAAGTAATGAAAGGGTAAGAGAGATGTGTGTAATAAAAAGAATGTGGTTGAGATAGCAGAAGATGGTTTTTTTTAAAATGGTTTGGTCACATGGAGAGAATGAGTGAGGAAAGATTGACAAAGAGGATATATATGTGTCAGAGGTGGATGCAACGAGAAGTGGGAGACCAAATTGGAGGTGGAAAGATGGGGGCCTCAGTATGCAGGAGGGTGAAGGCGTGCAAGGAATAGAGTGAATTGGAACGGACTGAACCAAGGCATGTGAAGCGTCGAGGGTAAACCATGGAAACCTTTGTGGTGATCGGATGTGGAAAGGGAGCTGTGGTTTCGGTGCATTATACATGACAGCTAGAGACGGAGCATGAACGAATGTGGCCTTTGTTGTCTATTTCCTAGCGGTACCTCGCGCGCATGTGGGGGAAAGGGGGTTGTCTTTTCATTTGTGGCGGGGTGGCGACGGGAAAGAATAAAGGCAGCAAGTATGAATTATGTACATATGTATATATGTATTTGTCTGTGTATTTATGTATATGTATACGTTGAAACGTATATGTATGTATATGTACGTGTGTGGACGTGTATGTATATACATGTGTACGTGGGTGGGTTGGGCCATTCTTTGGTCTGTTTCACAGCGCTTCCTCGCTAACGCGAGAGACAGCGACAAATCATAATAGTAATGATGATATATATATATACATATATATATATATATATATATATATATATATATATATATATATATATATATATATATATATATATATATATATATATATATATATATATATATATATTCTATCCCTGGGGATAGGGGATGAAGAATACTTCCCACGTATTCCCTGCGTGTCGTAGAAGGCGACTAAAAGGGGAGGGAGCAGGAGGCTGGAAATCCTCCCCTCTCGTTTTTTTTTTCTTTTTTTTTATTTTTCCAAAAGAAGGAACAGAGGGGGGCCAGGTGAGGATATTCCACAAAGGCCCAGTCCTCTGTTCTTAACGCTACCTCGCTAATGCGGGAAATGGCGGATAGTTTAAAAGAAAAAAAAAGAAAATATATATATATATATATATATATATATATACGAGCAAAGTTTATGTTAACACGCACTTTCATAGAACATACAAACCTCCAACAGCCAAGATCGAACCCGGGACCCCTGTATATTCATATTTATATATATTTATCATACTTTGTCGTTGGAACGCGAATGATCTATGAAGGTGCGCGTTCCTATGCACTTTGTTCGTATTCATATACCTCCGCGTTGTACAGTTAGGTTCGGTAAAATGCTATCTACTGGCTATGTGCGCCTGTTGGGAAATGACAGGTGTAGACCCCGTTGTTCACTAATGTGAGACGATGGGTTTTCGAGTACATAGTATTCGAATAGTTATTTCCTATTAGCTAGGCCCATAGCCTAGCGGTAGCATTCCCGCCTGTTGCACAGGGGTCCCGGGTTCGTTCCTGGCTGTTAGAAGTTTGTATGATATATATATATATATATATATATATATATATATATATATATATATATATATATATATATATATATATATATATATATGTATATATATAAGCTCAAGGGTAAAGGGGAAGAGTGGTTTGGGAATGTCTTGGGAGTAAAGTCAGGGGTTAGTGAGAGGACAAGAGCAAGGGAAGGAGCAGCAGTACTCCTGAAACAGGAGTTGTGGGAGTATGTGATAGAATGTAAGAAAGTAAATTCTCGATTAATATGGGTAAAACTGAAAGTTGATGGAGAGAGATGGGTGATTATTGGTGCATATGCACCTGGGCATGAGAAGAAAGATCATGAGAGGCAAGTGTTTTGGGAGCAGCTGAATGAGTGTGTTAGTGGTTTTGATGCACGAGACCGGGTTATAGTGATGGGTGATTTGAATGCAAAGGTGAGTAATGTGGCAGTTGAGGGAATAATTGGTATACATGGGGTGTTCAGTGTTGTAAATGGAAATGGTGAGGAGCTTGTAGATTTATGTGCTGAAAAAGGACTGGTGATTGGGAATACCTGGTTTAAAAATCGAGATATACATAAGTATACGTATGTAAGTAGGAGAGATGGCCAGAGAGCGTTATTGGATTACGTGTTAATTGACAGGCGCGCGAAAGAGAGACTTTTGGATGTTAATGTGCTGAGAGGTGCAACAGGAGGGATGTCTGATCATTATCTTGTGGAGGCTAAGGTGAAGATTTGTATGGGTTTTCAGAAAAGAAGAGTGAATGTTGGGGTGAAGAAGGTGGTGAGACTAAGCGAGCTTGGGAAGGAGACTTGTGTGAGGAAGTACCAGGAGAGACTGAGTACTGAATGAAAAAGGTGAGAACAATGGAAGTAAGGGGAGTGGGGGAGGAATGGGATGTATTTAGGGAATCAGTGATGGATTGCGCAAAAGATGCTTGTGGCATGAGAAGAGTGGGAGGTGGGTTGATTAGAAAGGGTAGTGAGTGGTGGGATGAAGAAATAAGATTATTAGTGAAAGAAAAGAGAGAGGCATTTGGACGATTTTTGCAGGGAAAAAATTCATTTGAGTGGGAGATGTATAAAAGAAAGAGACAGGAGGTCAAGAGAAAGGTGCAAGAGGTGAAAAAGAGGGCAAATGAGAGTAGGGGTGAGAGAGTATCATTAAATTTTAGGGAGAATAAAAAGATGTTTTGGAAGGAGGTAAATAAAGTAAGTAAGACAAGGGAGCAAATGGGAACTTCAGTGAAGGGCGCAAATGGGGAGGTGATAGCAAGTAGTGGTGGTGTGGGAAGGAGATGGAGTGAGTATTTTGAAGGTTTGTTGAATGTGTTTGATGATAGAGTGGCGGATATAGAGTGTTTTGGTCGAGGTGGCATGCAAAGTGAGAGGGTTAGGGAAAATGATTTGGTAAACAGGGAAGAGGTAGTAAAAGCTTTGCGGAAGATGAAAGCCGGCAAGGCAGCAGGTTTGGATGGTATTGCAGTGGAATTTATCAAAAAAGGGGGGTGACTGTATTACTGACTGGTTAGTAACGTTATTTAATGTACGTATGACTCATGGTGAGGTGCCTGAGGATTGGCGGAATGCGTGCATAGTGCCATTGTACAAAGGCAAAGGGGATAAGAGTGAGTGCTCAAATTACAGAGGTATAAGTTTGTTGAGTATTCCTGGTAAATTATATGGGAGGGTATTATTTGAGAGGGTGAAGGCATGTACAGAGCATCAGATTGGGGAAGAGCAGTGTGGTTTCAGAAGTGGTAGAGGATGTGTGGATGAGGTATTTGCTTTGAAGAATGTATGTGGGAAATACTTAGAAAAGCAAATGGATTTGTATGTAGCATTTATGGATCTGGAGAAGGCATATGATAGAGTTGATAGAGATGCTCTGTGGAAGGTATTAAGAATATATGGTGTGGGAGGCAAGTTGTTAGAAGCAGTGAAAAGTTTTCATCGAGGATGTAAGGCATGTGTACGTGTAGGAAGAGAGGAAAGTGATTGGTTCTCAGTGAATGTAGGTTTGCGGCAGGGGTGTGTGATGTCTCCATGGTTGTTTAATTTGTTTATGGATGGGGTAGTTAGGGAGGTGAATGCAAGAGTTTTGGAAAGAGGGCCAAGTATGAAGTCTGTTGGGGATGAGAGAGCTTGGGAAGTGAGTCAGTTGTTGTTCGTTGATGATACAGCGCTGGTGGCTGATTCATGTGAGACTCTGCAGAAGCTGGTGACTGAGTTTGGTAAAGTGTGTGAAAGAAGAAAGTTAATAGTAAATGTGAATAAGAGCAAGGTTATAAGGTACAGTAGGGTTGAGGGACAAGTCAACTGGGAGGTAAGTTTGAATGGAGAAAAACTGGAGGAAGTAAAGTGTTTTAGATATCTGGGAGTGGATCTGGCAGCGGATGGAACCATGGAGGCGGAAGTGAATCATAGGGTGGGGGAGGGGGCGAAAATCCTGGGAGCCTTGAAGAATGTGTGGAAGTCGAGAACATTATCTCGGAAAGCAAATATGGGTATGTTTGAAGGAATAGTGGTTCCAACAATGTTGTATGGTTGCGAGGCGTGGGCTATGGATAGAGTTGTGTGCAAGAGGATGGATGTGCTGGAAATGAGATGTTTGAGGACAATGTGTGGTGTGAGGTGGTTTGATCGAGTAAGTAACGTAAGGGTAAGAGAGATGTGTGGAAATAAAAAGAGCGTGGTTGAGAGAGCAGAAAGGGGGGTTTTGAAGTGGTTTGGGCACATGGAGAGAATGAGTGAGGAAAGATTGACCAAGAGGATATATGTGTCGGAGGTGGAGGGAACGAGGAGAAGTGGGAGACCAAATTGGAAGTGGAAAGATGAAGTGAAAAAGATTTTCTGTGATCGGGGCCTGAACATGCAGGAGGGTGAAAGGAGGGCAAGGAATAGAGTGAATTGGATCGATGTGCTGTCAGTGGATTGAATCAGGGCATGTGAAGCGTCTGGGGTAAACCATGGAATGCTGTGTAGGTATGTATATTTGCGTGTGTGGACGTATGTATATACATGTGTATGGGGGTGGGTTGGGCCATTTCTTTCGTCTATTTCCTTGCGCTACCTCGCAAACGCGGGAGACAGCGACAAAGCAAAAAAAAAAAAAAAAAAAAATATATATATATATATATATATATATATATATATATATATATATATATATATATATATATATATATATATATATATAAAATATATATATATATATATATATATATATATATATATATATATATATATATATATATATATATATATATATATATATATATATATATATATATATATATATATAAAATATATATATATATATATATATATATATATATATATATATATATATATATATATATATATATATATATATATATATATATATATATATATATATATATATATATATATATATATATATATATATATATATATATATATATATATATATGAAGCAATACATAAACAGCATGAGAACCGAAGGTTTATCAGGGCACTTGTAGTAACGTCTTCGATGAGACATTAAGCTAAAAGTAGAGTGATATTTTCGTCTTCCTGGTAATTCTATCGTACACATCTCTCCTTTCGTTATCACAGCTGTTAAACCAATACTGATGGCTTTTAATTCGAACTGGATAGACGATGCGAAGTCTGTTCACCGTAATTCAACTTCATTATCAGTTACAATAATCTCTCTCCCCTTTTTCAATTGAATTCCCTTTACCTTGTCTCTAGCAGCCGGCTGGCGAGATTAGATCAAGCTAATTTCGTAACCTAAGAATCAAGGCGGTAATCTGACTGGCATTATGTCCAGCTGCCTTTGTTTCCCCGATGGAATGGACGAGGTACTCATTCACAGCTGAGTGAACTGGTGGCATACGTTCCGAAGCTGAAGTAAGCGTGATCTGATCCCATAACCTCTGGATCAGTAACCTGGGCCTCGAGGCCAATAACCTCTGGAATAAGATGAAAGAAAGTAACATAAGGGAATGTACTTCAACTTCTGGATTCAGAATGGCCACGCAAATTATCGTAGGCACAAATGATATTAATTCGAACAGCAACAAGTAATTTCCTGTACTGCTAAACTCGCAATAAACCAAGGGGTATTAAAACTTTGATATCATTCCCAGTGGGAATATGTAAGTCTTGATTGGTGCCAGAAGCTCTTAACACTTCAGTTCCTAACCCTAAGTTAACGAGTGAATCTATTGTCATACGAAAAACTTCACTTCCAAGAACAAAACGACGAATTACTTGAAAGCCACGCAAAAGTTTACTTCTCTTTTCTGTAATTCGACCGGTGCAAATCTATTTCTTTTATTTTCTTAAGGCTGGCATTGATGACACTCCTCCATAGATTATGTTGTCAACGTTTGGCACAATTCTCGAGAAAGGTATAGCAAAAACAACCCTACAATTCTTAGATTACATAGATTTATAGATAGATTTGTATGTGGAATCCCGATACGTTATATTTACTGAATATGCACATATAGAATTAGTTTCATACATATCCAAGAGTCGAACAATGATCCTTTTCCGTATACTATTTACAATTACTTCTCACACAAAAACAAGCAAGCTTTCGTCCATACGAGCAAGTACTGACAATCGAATGCATCAAAAAGGTAATGTAGCGTTCCATACCGATGGATTCCATTGTATCTTGACATAAACGATACTTTCAGAGGTTCCAACCCACTGGAACAAGTCCTCTAACTGGCTGTTTCTCAAATGGTGGGCTCCAAACCTCGGGTTTTGAGGACGGAAGGGTGGTCGCGATCTCTCTGTCATGAGTTACGTAGGCAAAAAAAGAAATGGAAATGGGACAGACTTCCGAAGTTCACCTTAGTGGTTGTTATTTGAGGGCAAAATGATCTTCCCTCTGCCTGCTTACTTCTGTTGGGATAATGGAGGCTCGCGGTGAACAAAGCCCCGGACGCCGGGCCGCTGGGCAGATCCGGTTGAGAGACATTGCTCTACTGCTTGAGCCTGGCTGCCCTCTGGTACCGAGATTCCGAAATACGAGACCACAGCTTCTCTTGTTTTTACAAGGAAGAAAAAATTCTCATGGAATATATATGTTAGAATTCAGAGAAGTCCGATTTGGAAACTCATGATCTAATCAGTGAGAGAATATTAACATATGCTAGACACATGGAATAAATAATAATGCTCTATCCCTGAGCAACGAAAGGTACCGAAAGGTAATTCGTTATCATCTCTACTGTATGTGTTCATAATAGTACTAGACGTTTTGTTGTTTCTCCTGTTAATGTAATCATTAAGGCATATATGTTTCATATTGATACTTGCTATTCTGCCGGCAAAGGATGTATTGCAGTTCTGTAATCATGGTTACATTTGTGCTATGTGTTTGCTGCCTGAAGTTCATACCTAGAGGTTTGTGTGACAATGCTTCATTTCCAAACTGACACGAGATTTACAGATATTTCAGGAAATAAACTTTGACGCATTTACTTAGATGCGCCAACTGTGTGCTTATCACTTCATATCAACAGTTCTCCATGTGTTACAAAATATGAAACACATAGACAATAACGTCAGCTTTGTACTGTCACAATGACTCACCAACAATTATCTGGATTGTCGGCTCACACACTTACACCGTCGGGATCACAAGTCTGTTCCATTCAGTGCATGCCTGATATTACAAAGTACCACTAAAATACATATTACCTGTATCAAAGAGATTTGGAGGTTAAAGGAATAATAACAAATAAGGTTTTGTAGCTGACATTACCTTTTGTCCGAGTACACATACGACGCTATTCTCTTCTCACAGCATAATTAACATTTTACCCCTAGTCGAACCTCGTAACGTTGTTCTTCGTAAAAGGACGTTATAATTTTTTTCTTTTGTCTATGTTAGGTTAGGAGGCACAGACAACTAAATGCCCTAATTGCGGCCATCTCGATAATTCTCTCTCTCTCTCTCTCTCTCTCTCTCTCTCTCTCTCTCTCTCTCTCTCTCTCTCTCTCTCTCTCTCTCTCTCTCTCTCTTTCTCTGTATATATATATATATATATATATATATATATATATATATATATATATATATATATATATATATATATATATATATATATGTATATATATATATATATATATATATATATATATATATATATATATATATATATATATATATATATATATATATATATATATATATATATATATATATATATATATATATATACTCTGCCGTAAGCTATGTTCTCAGTTTATCGACTAACCCTTATGATTCGAACCCATGCGCTCGTTTCGAGAGGCCCCTGAATACTTAGCGATCGGAAATGTACTGGTATTGTTCCTTATAAACTCCCTAGAGCGGCGCACTTATTTGTTTCCTCGTATCTAGTTCACCAACATGATATGGTATATCAACTCCACCAAAGAATCGAAAGTATATTCATGTATAACTATACTCTGAAAGCTCGGCTTAGCATAATGAACAACCTTGTTAGTACGAGAAATCATAACTATCTTTACAGCTGGCTCGATGTTTAGACATGAGACTTTGGCTCCTCCAGGGAAAGAATGTTTATGCTTAGGACACATTCTTTGTGTTGAAATACTGCTCCTGAATCATGGCTTTCAATATCAAAAGTGTATAATGGATGGGTAGAGCGCTCAGGGTGGCCCGATCGACATCCTGGGCAGGGGAGCGTATCGAGATGTGTGTTTGTGTGTGTGTGTGTGTGTGTGTGTGTGTGTGTGTGTGTGTGTGTGTGTGTGTGTGTGTGTGTGTGTGTGGGTTGCGAGGTAGAGGCCTTCACCAAAAGAGTGAAATATACGAGGCGTCGGAGCTACTATTCGAAATGAATTGCCTTACCGACGACCCACATCAGAAAATGGACAATGTTACATGCTACTTTACTGAATAATATATCTGAAAACAAATATATTGTGTAACTTTTCATTGCTATATATGAATGTTACATAAATACTGTAGAATCTCGTTCATGTTATCCAAAGTGTCAAGATATCACAGATTCCAATAACACTTTTTCATTCAAAAAAGTTAAAACCTATGATGAAAATTTATTCAAATATTAATGCCTTCTTTTGAGAGGATAGAATAAGGAGGTCTGTAATCATTTATACCTGTATAGATGCTACATTATCTAAATCCTACTGTATCATTCACACTGACTTAAAAAGTGGTCCAACCATTTCCTCTATGTGCCTCTACTGCATCATTCAATCCTCTGGGGACAAACTCGACAACGTTCATACAGATGTTTGGTCGTTGGTGGTTGCTCAGCCCTAAAGCTTGAACCTTGTTCTCATTTGCTTGGTAGCCATGTTCTCCCTGTATCGCGTACTACCAACACACTATTCCATAGGTGTGCTGTCAGTCCAGGCCAGTCCAGGATCTCCAAAGGGTCTCTTAACGCAGACTCCCTGTCCTTCTTGTTTTACGGTGACCTCTGTCTTGCGTGATTCAGATATTATCAGGAAAAGGGATCGCTATCGAGGGAAGGATAGTCGAAGAATTTCTTTTAAAATTTTCTCATACTATACACTTGCAAGCCGTTCGTCGATCCTTTATAAGTCCTCCAGAGCTGTATGCCCTCAACATAGCAACATATCCCTGGTAAAAGATGTTGAACCTCCCACTCAGGCATGGATGCTGGATGTGCTGAAGCTCCTTGGTGTCGCTAAGGCTTTAGCACCGTGTCGCTTAGGCTATCACTGAAGAAAATGACGGCCTTTTCCGTAGAAAAACAGTTTACCAGAAGATTATGTCTGAAGGTAGGTGCATAAGTGAAAATTCTAGCAGAGCTTTCTTGTTTACTGATTCATTCCTTATGTTCGGTACATAGAGTAGATACTGTCCTCGGGCAAGAGTCTTGTTGTGGTCAGAGGGCGGCAGGAAAGTGACTGCTCATAAGTTAACTATACCGCTGACATCAAAGGCCAGTCACGTGCAGTGTCCAAGACCCGCTCGTCCCCCGTAGTGATGTAAGACTTGACATTCCGCTGTGTGGTCTACCCATCTCTGATCCTTCAGCCCCCATCGTCAAATCCAAATGTAGACCGTAGGCAAACGGAGCTTTGTCTGGCTGACAATATTCGTCACTGTTTCCCACATCTACTCTACCCTAACTCACTTAACTATAAGTACGTTTACATTTCATTTGTTTGTTGCTTCCACTCCTAATGTGAAAGAAGAACACGCTTTAAGTATTAAACAAAGATGTATAAGCAAAATTTGATAAAGACTACTAAAGGAATTATATATATACATATATATACATATATATATATATATATATATATATATATATATATATATATATATATATATATATATATATATATATATATATATATATATATATATATATATATGAAAGCCGGCAAGGCAGCAGGTTTGGATGGTATTGCAGTGGAATTTATTAAAAAAGGGGGTGACTGTATTGTTGACTGGTTGGTAAGGTTATTTAATGTATGTATGACTCATGGTGAGGTGCCTCAGGATTGGTGGAATGCGTGCATAGTGCCATTGTACAAAGGCAAAGGGGATAAGAGTGAGTGCTCAAATTACAGAGGTATAAGTCTGTTGAGTATTCCATGGCAAATTATATGGGAGGGTATTGATTGAGAGGGTGAAGGCATGTACAGAGCATCAGATTGGGGAAGAGCAGTGTGGTTTCAGAAGTGGTAGAGGATGTGTGGATCAAGTGTTTGCTTTAAAGAATGTATGTTAGAAATACTTAGAAAAGCAAATGGATTTGTATGTAGCATTTATGGATCTGGAGAAGGCATATGATAGAGTTGATAGAGATGCTCTGTGGAAGGTATTAAGAATATATGGTGTGGGAGGAAAGTTGTTAGAAGCAGTGAAAAGTTTTTATCGAGGATGTAAGGCATGTGTACGTGTAGGAAGAGAGGAAAGTGATTGGTTCTCAGTGAATGTAGGTTTGCGGCAAGGGTGTGTGATGTCTCCATGGTTGTTTAATTTGTTTATGGATGGGGTTGTTAGGGAGGTGAATGCAAGAGTTTTGGAAAGAGGGGCAAGTATGAGGTCTGTTGGGGATGAGAGAGCTTGGGAAGTGAGTCAGTTGTTGTTCGCTGATGATACAGCGCTGGTTGCTGATTCATGTGAGAAACTGCAGAAGCTGGTGACTGAGTTTGGTAAAGTGTGTGAAAGAAGAAAGTTAAGAGTAAATGTGAATAAGAGCAAGGTTATTAGGTACAGTAGGGTTGAGGGTCAATTCAATTGGGAGGTGAGTTTGAATGGAGAAAAACTGGAGGAAGTGAAGTGTTTTAGATATCTGGGAGTGGATCTGGCAGCGGATGGAACCATGGAAGCGGAAGTGGATCATAGGGTGGGGGAGGGGGCGAAAATTCTGGGAGCCTTGAAGAATGTGTGGAAGTCGAGAACATTATCTCGGAAAGCAAAAATGGGTATGTTTGAAGGAATATTGGTTCCAACAATGTTGTATGGTTGCGAGGCGTGGGCTATTGATAGAGTTGTGCGCAGGATGATGTATGTGCTGGAAATGAGATGTTTGAGGACAATGTGTGGTGTGAGGTGGTTTGATCGAGTAAGTAACGTAAGGGTAAGAGAGATGTGTGGAAATAAAAAGAGCGTGGTTGAGAGAGCAGAAGAGGGTGTTTTGAAATGGTTTGGTCACATGGAGAGAATGAGTGAGGAACGATTGACCAAGAGGATATATGTGTCGGAGGTGGAGGGAACGAGGAGAAGAGGGAGACCAAATTGGAGGTGGAAAGATGGAGTGAAAAAGATTTTGTGTGATCGGGGCCTGAACATGCAGGAGGGTGAAAGGAGGGCAAGGAATAGAGTGAATTCGAGCGATGTGGTATACCGGGGTTGACGTGCTGTCAGTGGATTGAATCAAGGCATGTGAAGCGTCTGGGGTAAACCATGGAAAGCTGTGTAGGTATGTATATTTGCGTGTGTGGACGTATGTATATACATGTGTATGGGGGTGGGTTGGGCCATTTCTTTCGTCTGTTTCCTTGCGCTACCTCGCAAACACGGGAGACAGCGACAAAGCAAAAAAAAAAATATATATATATATATATATATATATATATATATATATATATATATATATATATATATATATATATATATATTTATATATATATATATATATATATATATATATATATATATATATATATATATATATATATATATATATATATATATATATATATATATATATATATATATATTTATATATGTATGTATATATATATATATATATATATATATATATATATATATATATATATATATATATATATATATATATATATATATATATATATATATATATATATATATATATATATATATATATATATATATATATATATATATATATATATATATATATATTATCCCAAGGGATAGGGGATTAAGAATACTTCCCACGTATTCCCTGCGTGTCGTAGAAGGCGACTAAAAGGGGAGAGAGCGGGGGGCTGGAAATCCTCCCCCCTCGTTTTTTTTTTTTTTTTCTAATTTTCCAAAAGAAGGAACAGAGGGGGCCAGGTGAGAATATTCCAAAAAAGGCCCAGTCCTCTGTTCTTAACGCTACCTCGCCAACGCGGGAAATGGCAAATAGTTTAAAAAAAAAATATATATATATATATATATATATATATATATATATATATATATATATATATATATATATATATATATATATATATGTATATATATATATATCAGAAAACTTTGCAGCTATTCAACCAAATGCTCTATTTCTATTTGGTTAATGTACATATTGGACTGGAGAGAAGCCTATTAGTTGATCACAAACTACTTTTATGATATACTAGATAACTAGTAATGATATTAGAGTATAGGTTGACTTCCATGTAAAAACTAGGTATCACACTCGCGTGACAAGGTTGAGTACCTCTTTCTTTACCCTGGTTTTTGAACCTACCGATTGCCAGGGTCGTTAAGGTTCTGAGCTTCGGTGCTACAGTTATATGTTATATGTTATCTCTGGGGATAGGGGAGAAAGAATACTTCCCACGTATTCCCTGCGTGTCGTAGAAGGCCACTAAAAGGGAAGGGAGAAGGGGGGGCTGGAAATCTTCCCCTTTCATTTTTTTTATTAGTTTTCCAAAGGAAGGAACAGAGAAGGGGGCCGGGTGAGGATGTTTATTCAGAGGCAAAGTCCTCTGTTCTTAACACTATCTCGCTGAGGCGGGAAACTGCGATTAGTGTGAAAAGAAATATATATATATATATATGTATATATATATATATATATATATATATATATATATATATATATATATATATATATATATATATATATATATATATATATATATATATATATATATTTTCTTTTTGCTTTGTCGCTGTCTCCCGCGTTTGCGAGGTAGCGCAAGGAAACAGACGAAAGAAATGGCCCAACCCACCCCATACACATGTATATACATACGTCCACACAAGCAAATATACATACCTACACAGCTTTCCATGGTTTACCCCAAACGTTTCACATGCCCTGATTCAATCCACTGACAGCACGTCAACCCCGGTATACCACATCGATCCAATTCACTCTATTCCTTGCCCTCCTTTCACCCTCCTGCATGTTCAGGCCCCGATCACACAAAATCTTTTTCACTCCATCTTTCCACCTCCAATTTGGTTTCCCACTTCTCCTCGTTCCCTCCACCTCCGACACATATATCCTCTTGGTCAATCTCTCCTCACTCATTCTCTCCATGTGCCCAAACCATTTCAAAACACCCTCTTCTGCTCTCTCAACCAAAGCTCTTTTTATTTCCACACATCTCTCTTACTCTTACGTTACTTACTCGATCAAACCACCTCACACCACACATTGTCCTCAAACATCTCATTTCCAGTACATCCATCCTCCTGCGCACAACTCTATCCATAGCCCACGCCTCTCAACCATACAACATTGTTGGAACCACTATTCCTTCAAACATACCCATTTTTGCTTTCCGAGATAATGTTCTCGACTTCCACACATTCTTCAAGGCTCCCAGGATTTTCTCCCCCTCCCCCACCCAATGATCCACTTCCGCTTACATGGTTCCATCCGCTACCAGATCCACTCCCAGATATCTAAAATACTTTACTTCCTCCAGTTTTTCTCCATTCAAACTTACCTCCCAGTTGACTTGACCCTCAACCCTACTGTACCTAATTACCTTGCTCTTATTCACATTTACTCTTAACTTTCTTCTTTCACACACTTTACCAAACTCAGTCACCAGCATCTGCAGTTTCTCACATGAATCAGCCACCAGCGCTGTATCATCAGCGAGCAACAACTGACTCACTTCTCAAGGTGTCTCATCCCCAACAGACTTCATACTTGGCCCTCTTTCCAAAACTCTTGCATTCACCTCCCTAACAACCCCATCCATAAACAAATTAAACAACCATGGAGACATTACACACCCCTGCCGCAAACCTACATTCACTGAGAACCAACCACTTTCCTATCTTCCTATACGTACACATGCCTTACATCCTCGATAAAAACTTTTCACTGCTTTTAACAACTTGCCTCCCACACCATATATTCTTAATACCTTCCACAGAGCATCTCTATCAACTCTATCATATGCCTTCTCCAGATCCATAAATGCTACATACAGATCCATTTGCTTTTCTAAGTATTTCTCACATACATTCTTCAAAGCAAACACCTGATCCACATATCCTCTACCACTTCTGAAACCACACTGCTCTTCCCCAATCTGATGCTTCGTACATGCCTTCACCCTCTCAATCAATACCCTCCCATAAATTTACCAGGAATACTCAACAGACTTATACCTCTGTAATTTGAGCACTCACTCTTATCCCCTTTGCCTTTGTACAATGGCACTATGCACGCATTCCGCCAATCCTCATGCACCTCACCATGAGTGATACATACATTAAATAACCTTACCAACCAGTCAATAATACAGTCACCCCCTTTTTTAATAAATTCCACTTCAATACCATCCAAACCTGCTGCCTTGCCGGCTTTCATCTTCCGCAAAGCTTTTACTACCTCTTCTCTATTTACCAAATCATTTTCCCCAACCCTCTCACTTTGCACACCACCTCGACCAAAACACCCTATATCTGCCACTCTATCATCAAACACATTCAACAGACCTTCAAAATACTTATTCCATCCCCTTCTCACATCACCGCTACTTGTTATCACCTCTCCATTAGCCCCCTTCACTGACATTCCCATTTCTTCCCTTGTCTTATGCACTTTATTTACCTCCTCCCAAAACATCTTTTTATTCTCCCTGAAATTTAATGATACTCTCTCACTCCAACTCTCATTTGCCCTCTTTTTCACCTCTTGCACCTTTCTCTTGACCTCCTGCCTCTTTCTTTTATACCTCTCCCACTCATTTGCATTTTTTCCCTGCAAAAATCGTCCAAGTGCCTCTCTCTTCTCTTTCACTAATAATCTTACTTCTTCATCCCACCACTCACTACCTTTTCTAATCAACCCACCTCCCACGCTTCTCATGCCACAAGCATCTTTTGCGCAAGCCATCACTGCTTCCCTAAATACATCCCATTCCTCCCCCACTCCCCTTACCTCCATTGTTCTCACCTTTTTCCATTCTGCACTCAGTCTCTCCTGGTACTTCCTCACACAAGTCTCCTTCCCAAGCTCACTTACTCTCACCACTCTCTTCACCCCCAACATTCTCACTTCTTTTCTGAAAACCCCTACAAATCTTCACCTTCGCCTCCACAAGATAATGATCAGACATCCCTCCAGTTGCACCTCTCAGCACATTAACATCCAAAAGTCTCTCTTTCGTGCGTCTATCAATTAACACGTAATCCAATAACGCTCTCTGGTCATCTCTCCTACTTACATACGTATACTTATGTATATCTCGATTTTTAAACCAGGTATTCCCAATCACCAGTCCTTTTTCAGCTCATAAATCTACAAAGGAGCTGTGGTTTCGGTGCATTATTACATGACAGCTAGAGACTGTGTGTGAACGAATGGGGCCTTTGGTGTCTTTTCCTAGCGCTACCTCGCCAACATGAGGGGGAGGGGGTTGTTATTCCATGTGTGGCGAGGTGGCGCTGGGAACAAATAAAGGCAGACAGAATGAATTATGTACATGTGTATATATGTATATGTCTGTGTGTGTATTTATATGTGTACATTGAGATGTATAGGTATGTATATTTGCGTGTGTGGACGTGTATGTATATACATGTGTATGTGGGCGGGTTGGGCCATTCTTTCGTCTGTTTCCTTGCGCTACCTCGCTATCGCGGGAGACAGCAACAAAGCAAAAAAAAAAAAAAATATACATATATATATATATATATATATATATATATATATATATATATATATATATATATATATATATATATATATATATATATATATATATTTTTTTTTTTTTTCATACTATTCGCCATTTCCCGCATTAGCGAGGTAGCGCCGAGAACAGAGGACTGGGCCCTTGAGGGAATATCCTCACCTGGGCCCCTTCTCTGTTCCCTCTTTTGTAAAAAAAAAAAAAAAAATATATATATATATATATATATATATATTTTCGTGTAATATATACTTTCGTGTAATAATCACATCATCAGGGGATGTGAACGGGACAAGAATCAAATGCCTTGTTTAATCATGTTAAAAACTATGGTCATTGTATTGACTGGAGTAACGCCATCTCAGTTATTAACTCTATCACCAAGAAAAATATCATTGAATCTTCTATTATCAAAAACACAAAGAATTATAATCTTAATATTAGTGATGGTCTATACATATTAGATAACTTTATTGTTGATAAGACTTGTAAAATGATAAGCTTATGAACGCTCGTTGTATGTTTTGGACAATCACATGTTTACCAAATGGCGTCTTAGCTTCATCTCTTCGATGTATATCAACTGACTGTTATATTTCTCTCTTGTTTCTCCCCTGATGATATATATATATATATATATATATATATATATATATATATATATATATATATATATATATATATATATATATATATATGTGAGTGTGTGTG
Source organism: Panulirus ornatus (assembly GCF_036320965.1). Taxonomy (NCBI): domain Eukaryota; kingdom Metazoa; phylum Arthropoda; class Malacostraca; order Decapoda; family Palinuridae; genus Panulirus; species Panulirus ornatus. The sequence continues at coordinate 41,281,115 of NC_092235.1, read as the reverse complement.
TATATATATACATATATATATGTATATATATATATATATATATATATATATATATATATATATATATATATATATATATATATGTGAGTGTGTGTGTATATATATACATATATATATGTATATATATATATATATATATATATATATATATATATATATATATATATATATATATATATATATATATATATATAAATATATATATATATATATATATATATATATATATATATTTTTTTTTTTTTTTGCCGCTGTCTCCCGCGTTTGCGAGGTAGCGCAAGGAAACAGACGAAAGAAATGGCCCAACCCACCCCCATACACATGTATATACATACGTCCACACACGCAAATATACATACCTACACAGCCTTCCATGGTTTACCCCAGACGCCCCACACGCCCTGACCCAACCCACCGACAGC
>NC_092235.1:41251772-41280593 GCF_036320965.1 Panulirus ornatus | reverse complement strand
GAGGTGTGTGCAAAGTGAGAGGATCAGAGAGAATGATTTGGTAAACAGATAAGAGGTAGTGAAAGTTTTCCGGAAGATGAAAGTCGGCAAGGCGGCGGGTCCGGATAGTATTGCTGTGGAATTTATTAAAAAAGGGGGTTTCTGTGGTGTTGATTGGTTGGTGAGGATATTCAATGCATGTGTGGTTCAGGGTAGAGTACCTTATGATTGGCGGAATGCATGTATAGTGCCATTGTACAAAGGCAAATGAGACAGAGGTAAGTGTTCAAATTATAAGGGTAAACGTTTGTTGAATATTCCTGGGATATTATATGGGAGGGTATTGACTGAGAGAATGAAGGCACGAACCGAGCATCAGATTGGGGAGGAGCAGTGTGGTTTCAGAAGTGGTAGAGGATGTGTGGATTAGGCGTTTGCTTTAAAGAATGTATGTAAGAAATACGTAGAAAAACAGGTATTAAGAGTAAATGGTGTGGGAAGTAAGTTCCTTGAAGCAGTGAAAAGAATTTATCGAGGATGTGAGGCATGTATACGAGTAGGAAGAGAGGAAAGTGATTGGTTCCCAGTGAATGTCGATTTTCGGTAGGGGTGCGTGATGTCTTTTTATGGATGCGGTTGTTAGGGAGGTGAATGCAAGAGTTTTGGAAAGAGGGACAAGTATGCAGTCTGTTGTGGATGAGAGGGCTTTGGAAGTGAGTCAATTGTTGTTCGCTGATGATGCAGCGATGGTGGCTGATTCGGATGAGAAACTGCAGAAGTTGGTGACTGAGTTTGGTAAAATGTGTGAAAGAAGAAAGCTGAGAGTAAATGTGAATAAGAGCAATGTTATTAGGTTCAGTAGGGTTGAGGGATAAGTCAACTGGGAGATAAGTTTGAACGGAGAAAAATTGGTGGAAGCGAAGTGTCTTAGATGTCTTGGAGTCGATTTAGCAGCAGATGGAACCATGGAAGCTGAAGTAAGTCAAAGGGTAGGGGAGCGGGCAAAGGTTCTGGGAGCGTTGAAGTATGTGCAAAAGGCGAAAATGTTATATCGGAGAGCAAAAATGGGCATGTTTGAAGAAATAGTGATTCCAACAATGTTATATGGTTGTGACGCACGGGCTATAGATCGGGTTGTTCTGCTGAGGAGGGTGGATTTGTTGGAAATGGGATGTTTGCAGACAATATGTGGTGTGAGGTGGTTTGAAACAATAAGTAATGAAAGAGTAAGAGAGATGTGTTGTAATAAAAAAGAGTGTGGTTATGAGAGTAGAATAAGAAGTATTGAAATAGTTTGGTCATATGTTGAGAATGAGGTAGGAAAGATTGACAAAGAGGACGTATGTGTCAGAGGTGGAGGGAACGAAGAGAAGTGGGACACAAAGTTGGAGGCGGAAAGATGGATTGAAATAGATTTTGAGCTATCGAGGCCTGAATATGCAGGAGGGTAAAAGGCGTGCAAGGAATAGAGTGAATTGGAACGATGTGGTATACCGGGGTCCACGTGCTGTCAATAGATTGAACCAGGGCATGTGAAGCGTCTGGTGTAAACCATGGAAAATTTTGTGGGGCCTGGATGTGGAGAGGGAGCTGTGGTTTCGGTGCATTACACATGACAGCTAGAGACTGAGTGTAAACGACTGTGGCCTTCGCTGTCTCATGCTGGCGCTACCTCGCTAACGCGGGAGACAGCGACAAGGTATAATGTATATATATATATATATATATATATATATATATATATATATATATATATTATTTATTATTATTATTATTATTTTGCTTTGTCGCTGTCTCCCGCGTTAGCGAGGTAGCGCAAGGAAACAGACAAAAGAATGGCCCAACCCGCCCACATACACATGTATATACATACACGCCCACACACGCAAATATACATACCTATACATCTCAATGTACACATATATATATACACACACAGACATATACATATATACACATGTACATAATTCATACTGTCTGCCTTTATTTGTTCCCATCGACACCTCGCCACACATGGAATAAGAACCCCCTCCCCCCTCATGTGTGCCAGGTAGCGCTAGGAAAAGACTCCAAAGGCACCATTCGTTCACATTCAGTCTCTAGCTGTCATGTAATAATGCACCGAAAACACAGCTCCCTTTCCACATCCAGGCCCCACACAACTTTCCATGGTTTACCCTAGACGCTTCACATGCCCTGGTTCAATCCATTGACAGCACTTCGACCCCGGTATACCACAACATTCCAATTCACTCTATTCCTTGCACGCCTTTCACCCTCCTGCATGTTCAGGCCCCGATCACTCAAAATCTTTTTCACTCCATCTTTCCACCTCCAATTTGGTCTCCCACTTCTCCTCGTCCCCTCCACGTCTGACACATATATCCTCTTGGTCAATCTTTCCTCACTCATTCTCTTCATGTGACCAAACCATTTCAAAACACCCTCTTATGCTCTCTCAACCACACTCTTTTTATTTCCACACATCTCTCTTACCCTTACATTACTTACTCGATCAAACCACCTCACACCACATATTGTCCTCAAACATCTCATTTCCAGCACATCCCCCCTCCTGCGCACAACTCTATCCATAGCCCACGCCTCGCAAACATACAGCATTATTGGAACCACTATTCCTTCAAACATACCCATTTTTGCTTTCCGAGATAATGTTCTCGACTTCCAAACATTCTTCAAGGCTCCAAGAATTTTCGCCCCCTCCCCCACCCTATGATTCACTTCCGCTTCCATGGTTCCATCCGCTGCCAGATCCACTCCGAGATATCTAAAACACTTTACTTCCTCCAGCTTTTCTCCATTCAAACTTACATCCCAATTGACTTGACCCTCAACCCTACTGTACCTAATAACCTTGCTCTTATTCACATTTACTCTTAACTTTCTTCTTTCACACACTTTACCAATCTCAGTCACCAGCTTCTGCAGTTTCTCACATGAATCAGCCACCAGCGCTGTATCATCAGCGAACAACAACTGACTCACTTCCCAAGCCCTTTCATCTACAACAGACTTCATACTTGCCCCTCTTTCCAAAATTCTTGCATTCACATCCCTAACAACCCCATCCATAAACAAATTAAACAACCATGGAGACATCACACACCCCTGCCACAAACCTACATTCACTGAGAACCAATCACTTTCCTCTCTTCCTACACGTACACATGCCTTACATCCTCGATAAAAACTTTTCACTGCTTCTAACAACTTTCCTCCCACACCATATATTCTTAATACTTTCCACAGAGCATCTCTATGAACTCTATCATATGCCTTCTCCAGATCCAGAAATGCTACATACAAATCCATTTGCTTTTCTAAGTATTTCTCACTTACATTCTTCAAAGCTAACACCTGATCCACACATCCTCTACCACTTCTGAAACCACACTGCTCTTCCCCAATCTGATGCTCTGTACATGCCTTCACCCTCTCAATCAATACCCTCCCATACAATTTACCAGGAATACTCAACAAACTTATACCTCTGTAATTTGAGCACTCACTCTTATCCCCTTTGCCTTTGTACAATGGCACTATGCAAGCATTCCGCCAATCCTGAGGCACCTCATCATGAATCATACATACATTAAATAACCTTACCAACCAGTCAACAATACAGTCATCCCCTTTTTTAACAAATTCCATTGCAATACTATCCAAACCTGCTGCCTTGCCGGCTTTCATCTTCCGTAAAGCTTTTACTACCTCTTCTCTATTTACCAAATCATTTTCCCTAACCCTCTCACTTTGCATACCACCTCGACCAAAACACCCTATATCTGCCACTCTATCATCAAACACATTCAACAAACCTTCAAAATACTCAATCCATCTCCTTCTCACATCACCACTACTTGTTATCACCTCCCCATTAGCCCCCTTCACTGAAGTTCCCATTTGCTCCCTTGTCTTACGCATTTTATTTACCTCCTTCCAAAAAATCTTTTTATTCTCCCTGAAATTTAATGATACTCTCTCACACCAACTCTCATTTGCCCTCTTTTTCACCTCTTGCACCTTTCTCTTGACCTCCTGCCTCTTTCTTTTATACCTCTCCCACTCAACTGCATTTTTTCCCTGCAAAAATCGTCCAAATGCCTATCTCTTCTCTTTCACTAATACTCTTACTTCTTCATCCCACCACTCACTACCTTTTCTAATCAACCCACCCCCTACGCTTCTCATGCCACAAGCATCTTTTGCGCAAGCCATCACTGCTTCCCTAAATACATCCCATTCCTCCCCCACTCCCCTTACCTCCTTTGTTCTCATCTTTTTCCATTCTGTATTCAGTCTCTCCTGGTACTTCCTCACACAAGTCTCCTTTTCAAGCTCACTTACTCTCACCACTCTCTTCACCCCATCATTCTCTCTTCTTTTCTGAAAACGCCCACAAATCTTCACCTTAGCCTCCACAAGATAATGATCAGACATCCCTCCAGTTGCACCTCTCAGCACATCAACATCCAAAAGTCTCTCTTTCGTGCGTCTATCAATTGATACGTAATCCAATAACGCTCTCTGGCCATCTCTCCTACTTACATACGTATACTTATGTATATCTCGCTTTTTAAACCAGGTATTCCCAATCACCAGTCCTTTTTCAGCACATAAATCTACAAGCTCTTCACCATTTCCATTTACAACACTGAACACCCCATGTATACCAATTAGTCCCTCAACTGCCACATTACTCACCTTTGCATTCAAATCACCCATCACTATAACACGGTCTTGTGCATCAAAACCACTAACACACTCATTCAGCTGCTCCCAAAACACTTGCCTCTCATGATCTTTCTTCTGATGCCCAGGTGTATATGCACCAATAATCACCCATCTCTCTCCATCAACTTTCAGTTCTACCCATATCAATCTAGAATTTACTTTCTAACACTCTATCACATACTCCCACAACTCCTGATTCAGGAGTAGTGCTACTCCTTCCCTTGCTCTTGTCCTCTCACTAACCCCTGACTTTACTCACAAGACATTCCCAAACCACTCTTCCCCTTTACCCTTGAGCTTCGTTTCACTCAGAGCCAAAACATCCAGGTTCCTTTCCTCAAACATACCACCTATCTCTCCTTTTTTCTCATCTTGGCTATATCCACACACATTTAGACACCCCAATCTGAGCCTTCGAGGAGGATGAGCACTCCTCGCGTGACTCCTTCTGTTTCCCCTTTTAGAAAGTTAAAATACAAGGAGGGGAGGGTTTCTGGCCCCCCGCTCCCGTCCCCTTTAGTCGCCTTCTACGACATACCAAACAAAGTCTCCTTAGGGATTATTCTCATGACAGCACTTTTTTCACTAAATGTTTTTTCTGAGATGACACAGGCAACTCTATACCCCAATTATGGCCATCTCATAAATGCTACTTTGTATATATATATATATATATATATATATATATATATATATATATATATATATATATATATATATATATATATATATATATATATGTTTCTTACATTTTTCATATGTATATATATGTATGTGTGGGTGTGTGTGTGTGTGTGCGTGTGTGTGTGTGTGTGTGTGTGTGTGTGTGTGTGTTTATATATGTATATTATCCCTGGGGATAGGGGTGAAAGAATACTTCCCACGTATTCCTCGCGTGTCGTAGAAAGCGACTAGAGGGGACGGGAGCGGGGGGCCGGAAATCCTCCCCTCCTTGTATTAACTTTCTAAAATGGGAAACAGAAGAAGGAGTCACGCGGGGAGTGCTCATCCTCCTCGAAGGCTCAGAGTGGGGTGCCTAAATGTGTGTGGATGTAACCAAGATGTGAAAAAAGGAGAGATAGGTAGTATGTTTGAGGAAAGGAACCTGGATGTTTTGGCTCTGAGTGAAACGAAGCTCAAGGGTAAAGGGGAAGAGTGGTTTGGAAATGTCTGGGGAGTGAAGTCAGGGGTTAGTGAGAGGACAAGAGCAAGGGAAGGAGTAGCAATACTCCTGAAACAGGAGTTGTGGGAGTATGTCAAAGAATGTAAGAAAGTAAATTCTCGATTAATATGGGTAAAATTGAAAGTTGATGGAGAGAGGTGGGTGATTATTGGTGCATATGCACCTGGGCATGAGAAGAAAGATCATGAGAGGCAAGTGTTTTGGGAGCAGCTAAATGAGTGTGTTAGCGGTTTTGATGCACGAGACCGGGTTATAGTGATGGGTGATTTGAATGCAAAGGTGAGTAATGTGGCAGTTGAGGGAATAATTGGTATGCATGGGGTGTTCAGTGTTGTAAATGGAAATGGTGAAGAGCTTGTAGATTTATGTGCTGAAAAAGGACTGATGATTGGGAATACCTGGTTTAAAAAGCGAGATATACATAAGTATACTTATGTAAGTAGGAGAGATGGCCAGAGAGCGTTATTGGATTACGTGTTAATGGACAGGCGTGCGAAAGAGAGACTTTTGGATGTCAATGTGCTGAGAGGTGCAACTGGAGGGATGTCTGATCATTATCTTGTGGAGGCTAAGGTGAAGATTAGTATGGGTTTTCAGAAAAGAAGAGTGAATGTTGGGGTGAAGAAGGTGGTGAGAGTAAGTGAGCTTGGGAAGGAGACCTGTGTGAAGAAGTATCAGGAGAGACTGTGTACAGAATGGAAAAAGGTGAGAACAATGGAAGTAAGGGGAGTGGGGGAGGAATGGGATGTATTTAGGGAATCAGTGATGGATTGCGCAAAAGATGCTTGTGGCATGAGAAGAGTGGGAGGTGGGCTGTTTAGAAAGGGTAGTGAGTGGTGGGATGAAGAAGTAAGAGTATTAGTGAAAGAGAAGAGAGAGGCATTTGGACGATTTTTGCAGGGAAAAAATGCAATTGAGTGGGAGAAGTATAAAAGAAAGAGACAGGAGGTCAAGAGAAAGGTGCAAGAGGTGAAAAAAAGGGCAAATGAGAGTTGGGGTGAGAGACTATCAGTAAATTTTAGGGAGAATAAAAAGATGTTCTGGAAGGAGGTAAATAGGGTGCGTAAGACAAGGGAGCAAATGGGAACTTCAGTAAAGGGCGTAAATGGGGAGGTGATAACAAGTAGTGGTGATGTGAGAAGGAGATGGAATGAGTATTTTGAAGGTTTGTTGAATGTGTCTGATGACAGAGTGGCAGATATAGGGTGTTTGGGTCGAGGTGGTGTGCAAAGTGAGAGGGTTAGGGAAAATGATTTGGTAAACAGAGAAGAGGTAGTAAAAGCTTTGCGGAAGATGAAAGCCGGCAAGGCAGCAGGTTTGGATGGTATTGCAGTGGAATTTATTAAAAAAGGGGGTGACTGTATTGTTGACTGGTTGGTAAGGTTATTTAATGTATGTATGACTCATGGTGAGGTGCCTGAGGATTGGCGGAATGCTTGCATAGTGCCATTGTACAAAGGCAAAGGGGATAAGAGTGAGTGCTCAAATTACAGAGGTATAAGTTTGTTGAGTATTCCTGGTAAATTATATGGGAGGGTATTGATTGAGAGGGTGAAGGCATGTACAGAGCATCAGATTGGGGAAGAGCAGTGTGGTTTCAGAAGTGGTAGAGGATGTGTGGATCAGGTGTTTGCTTTGAAGAATGTATGTGAGAAATACTTAGAAAAGCAAATGGATTTGTATGTAGCATTTATGGATCTGGAGAAGGCATATGATAGAGTTGATAGAGATGCTCTGTGGAAGGTATTAAGAATATATGGTGTGGGAGGCAAGTTGTTAGAAGCAGTGAAAAGTTTTTATCGAGGATGTAAGGCATGTGTACGTGTAGGAAGAGAGGAAAGTGATTGGTTCTCAGTGAATGTAGGTTTGCGGCAGGGGTGTGTGATGTCTCCATGGTTGTTTAATTTGTTTATGGATGGGGTTGTTAGGGAGGTAAATGCAAGAGTTTTGGAAAGAGGGGCAAGTATGAAGTCTGTTGGGGATGAGAGAGCTTGGGAAGTGAGTCAGTTGTTGTTCGCTGATGATACAGCGCTGGTGGCGGATTCATGTGAGAAACTGCAGAAGCTGGTGACGGAGTTTGGTAAAGTGTGTGGAAGAAGAAAGCTAAGAGTGAATGTCAATAAGAGCAAGGTTATTAGATACAGTAGGGTTGAGGGTCAAGTCAATTGGGAGGTGAGTTTGAATGGTGAGAGGCTGGAGGAAGTGAAGTGTTTTAGATATCTGGGAGTGGATCTGTCAGCGGATGGAACCATGGAAGCGGAAGTGGATCATAGGGTGGGGGAGGGGGCGAAAATTTTGGGAGCCTTGAAAAATGTGTGGAAGTCGAGAACATTATCCCGGAAAGCAAAAATGGGTATGTTTGAAGGAATAGTGGTTCCAACAATGTTGTATGGTTGCGAGGCGTGGGCTATGGATAGAGTTGTGCGCAGGAGGATGGATGTGCTGGAAATGAGATGTTTGAGGACAATGTGTGGTGTGAGGTGGTTTGATCGAGTAAGTAACGTAAGGGTAAGAGGGATGTGTGGAAATAAAAAGAGCGTGGTTGAGAGAGCAGAAGAGGGTGTTTTGAAGTGGTTTGGGCACATGGAGAGAATGAGTGAGGAAAGATTGACCAAGAGGATATATGTGTCGGAGGTGGAGGGAACGAGGAGAAGAGGGAGACCAAATTGGAGGTGGAAAGATGGAGTGAAAAGGATTTTGTGTGATCGGGGCCTGAACATGCAGGAGGGTGAAAGGAGGGCAAGGAATAGAGTGAATTGGAGCGATGTGGTATACCGGGGTTGACGTGCTGTCAGTGGATTGAATCAAGGCATGTGAAGCGTCTGGGGTAAACCATGGAAAGCTGTGTAGGTATGTATATTGCGTGTGTGGACGTGTGTATGTACATGTGTATGGGGGGGGTTGGGCCATTTCTTTCGTCTGTTTCCTTGCGCTACCTCGCAAACGCGGGAGACAGCGACAAAGTATAAAAAAAAAAAAAAAAAAAAAAAAAAAAAAAAAAAATATATATATATATATATATATATATATATATATATATATATATATATATATCCCTGGGGATAGGGGAGAAAGAATACTTCCCCTGTATTCCCTGCGTGTCGTAGAAGGCGACTAAAAGGAAAGGGAGCGGGGAGCTGGAAATCCTCCCCTCTTGTTTTTTTTTTTTTTTCCCCAAAGAAGGAACAGAGAAGGGGGCCAGATGAGGATATTCCCTCAAAGGCCCAGTCCTCTGTTCTTAACGCTACCTCGCTAATGCGGGAAATGGCGAATAGTATGAAAGAAAAAAAGATAGATATATATATATATATATATATATATATATATATATATATATATATATATATATATATATATATATATATATATATCTTATTTCTATTTACCTATTATACTTTGTCGCTGTCTCCCGCGTTAGGGAGGTACTGCAAGGAAACAAACAAAAGAATGGCCTAACCCACCCACAAACACATGTATATGCATACATGTCCAGACACGCACATATACATACGTATACATTTCAACGTATTCATATATATACATACACAGACATATACGTATATACACATGTACATAATTCATACCTTCTGCCTAAGAGGATATATGTGTCAGAGGTGGAGGGAACGAGAAGTGGGAGACCAAATTGGAGGTGGAAGGATGGAGTGAAACAGATTTTGAGCGATCGGTGCCTGAACATACAGGAGGGTGAAAGTCGTGCAAGGAATAGAGTGAATTGGAACGATGTGGTATAACGGGGTGGACGTGCTGTCAATGGATTGAACCAGGGCTTGTGAAGTTTCTTGTGTAAACCATGGAATGTTCTGTGGGGCCTGTATGTGGAAATGGGGCTGTGGTTTCGGTGCAGTATTGATTACAGGTGGAGACTGATTGTGAAGGAATGTGGCCTTTGTTGCCTTTTCCTTGTGCTACATCGCGCATGTGTTGAGGGTGGGTGCGGGGTGGCGACAGGAATGGATAAAGGCAGCAAGTATGAATTATGTACATGTGTATATATGTATATGTATGTCTATATAAGTATATGTATGTATACGTTGAGATGTATAGGTATGTATATGTGCGTGTGTGGAAGTGTATGTATATACATGTGTATGTGGGTGGGTTGAGCCTCTCTTTCGTTTGTTTCCTTGTGTTACCTTGCTAACGCGGAAGACAGCGACAAAGTATAAGTATGATAAATAAATTATATATATATATATATATATATATATATATATATATATATATATATATATATATATATCACAAACTTTCATAACTGAAGAAGGGTTCAGCCGTGTTGTGTGAGGCGCCTGAATGGAAACCTGCCAACATTCAGATCCTCACGGGTGTGTTCTTGTCATTTCCACAGATAATTTCAGGTATTCGCAGCATGCTGCTCTCGTCCCATCATCCAAGGTGCAAGTAGGACACTATACAGTTTGGAAATAAGAATGGTTGGTGATGATATATGCCTTGTATATGTCTCCTTCACTGGAGTGGCAGGATTTGGGTATTTGGCTGGTAGAGAGTGTACTGGTATATGTAAGAGAGGTTTTGTAGGTGTTAGCTGGCGTTAGTGTAAGCATGAAAACAACATGTCGACAACAGCTCCATTTTACGTATTCGAAATGTTGCAATGATAAGCGGAAAAATAGGCGAATGAAGTAAATTTCAATTTCTAAAATGTACTAAGTTTTTCGTTATAAGACTTCTTGGTAATCTGACGTCTGAATTTCCTACACTAACACTAGAATCGATGTCTCAAGAGCTCCCTTCTCTTGTGGCAGCTGCTGTAATTCATTTATTGTTTCTTGTAGAATGATGCAAACTTCTGGCGTGAGGTAAAAGTTAGAAGACAAGGGATCATGGTTGGTTGGAGGGGCTCGGCAGGAACAGCCACCACCACCACCATCGTCCTCGCTGTAAAATAACCTAACATGAAAATCTCTTGACAGGAGGCGGAGGAATTTCCCCGCGAGGTGTGAGGTAGGTAGACACGCCGGTGATGGAGGAGCCGGTAATGACAGACCGCACGAATGAGAATTTCTAAATCTCGCTGTGGGAATAGGCGGAGGATCGCCGGCACGGAGTGTGGAAATTGAATTTACGTGCCAACTTTGTTGCTCTAGTTGGAAACAACTGCGAGACTGCTTTCTTAGTTCCTCCTCAGTTTACAAGAGTAATGTTTTTCCCCCAGCATGTTTTTTATGATGTCTCGAAATGTTTTTATCCACTTGGGGGTCAGTTTTATCCTTAGAGTAGACTACGGAAATGGTTTAATGCGTTTTAATACGTTTTTCGATCATCACTTGGAACAAAATTGTGCAAATATGAAAGAATAAACGGGTTAAAATTACACACACACACACACACACACACACACGCACACACACACACACACACACACACACACACACACACATACACGCACACACACACACACACACACACACACACACACACACACACACACACACACACGCACACACACACACACACACTGAGGAACGGGTCCAAGGGGAGTAAGTGGTCCTGTGCTTCAGATAAGGGCTAATTAGTGACGCTGGCAAGCGAAGGCAGTCTTTTTCAAGCGAAGATCCGGGGCAGCACGCCATCCCAAATTATACTTGGAGTTGTTCTCTGGATCGTGCATTTTCTTCGTATTTTCCAGGATGTAACTGGATGAAGACATACAAGCGAACACCTCTATATATGATAACGTTCCCTAGAATTATTGGTGAGGTGTTGAATATCGTACGTGATACAAACTTTGTATTGATTAATACATTGCTTCTTCTTGATACTTCATGCCTAGTTGTTGGCTGAATTTCTAGTCAGATGGAGGACCATCTGCTTATAGTAATGGAAACACTAAAGATCACACGGTCCAAATGAATCCTGGTGGATATTCATCCAGGGACTCCTCCTCCTCTCCACCTTTTCTCCTTCCCTACCTCCTTTCCCTTATAGAAAAGTTCTTATGTTTCAGCTTGAATCAAAGTTGTCCAACCATCATCTCCTGAGTGGTTAAGCTAACCTCTTGGATAAGTTGATGTGTTATATGATACAAAAAATGGCGAACATACTTGTTTGAAAAAAATATAAATACATACATACATACATGTTATATGATATATATATATATATATATATATATATATATATATATATATATATATATATATATATATATATATATATATATATATATATATATATTAGGTATATTATTATATATATATTATATATATTATTAGGTACAGTAGGGTTGAGGGTCAAGTCAATTGGGAGGTGAGTTTGAATGGAGAAAAACTGGAGGAAGTGAAGTGTTTTAGATATCTGGGAGTGGATCTGTCAGCGGATGGAACCATGGAAGCGGAAGTGGATCATAGGGTGGGGGAGGGGGCGAAAATTTTGGGAGCCTTGAAAAATGTGTGGAAGTCGAGAACATTATCTCGGAAAGCAAAAATGGGTATGTTTGAAGGAATAGTGGTTCCAACAATGCTGTATGGTTGCGAGGCGTGGGCTATGGATAGAGTTGTGCGCAGGAGGATGGATGTGCTGGAAATGAGATGTTTGAGGACAATGTGTGGTGTGGGGTGGTTTGATCGAGTAAGTAACGTAAGGGTAAGAGAGATGTGTGGAAATAAAAAGAGCGTGGTTGAGAGAGCAGAAGAGGGTGTTTTGAAATGGTTTGGGCACATGGAGAGAATGAGTGAGGAAAGATTGACCAAGAGGATATACGTGTCGGAGGCGGAGGGAACGAGGAGAAGAGGGAGACCAAATTGGAGGTGGAAAGATGGAGTGAAAAAGATTTTGTGTGATCGGGGCCTGAACATGCAGGAGGGTGAAAGGAGGGCAAGGAATAGAGTGAACTGGAGCGATGTGGTATACAGGGGTTGACGTGCTGTCAGTGGATTGAATCAAGGCATGTGAAGCATCTGGGGTAAACCATGGAAAGCTGTGTAGGTATGTATATTTGCGTGTGTGGACGTGTGTATGTACATGTGTATGGGGGGGGGTTGGGCCATTTCTTTCGTCTGTTTCCTTGCGCTACCTCGCAAATGCGGGAGATAGCGACAAAGTATAAAAAAAAAAAAAAAAAATATATATATATATATATATATATATGTATATATATATATATATATATATATATATATATATATATATATATATATATATATATATATATATATATATATATATATATATATATATATATATATATATATATATATATATATATATATATATATATATATATTTTTTTTTTTATTTTTTTTATTTTTTTATACTTTGTCGCTGTCTCCCGCGTTTGCGAGGTAGCGCAAGGAAACAGACGAAAGAAATGGCCCAACCCCCCCCATACACATGTACATACACACGTCCACACACACAAATATACATACCTACACAGCTTTCCATGGTTTACCCCGGACGCTTCACATGCCTTGATTCAATCCACTGACAGCACGTCAACCCCTGTATACCACATCGCTCCAATTCACTCTATTCCTTGCCCTCCTTTCACCCTCCTGCATGTTCAGGCCCCGATCACACAAAATCTTTTTCACTCCATCTTTCCACCTCCAATTTGGTCTCCCTCTTCTCCTCGTTCCCTCCACCTCCGACACATATATCCTCTTGGTCAATCTTTCCTCACTCATTCTCTCCATGTGCCCAAACCATTTTAAAACACCCTCTTCTGCTCTCTCAACCACGCTCTTTTTATTTCCACACATCTCTCTTACCCTTACGTTACTTACTCGATCAAACCACCTCACACCACACATTGTCCTCAAACATCTCATTTCCAGCACATCCATCCTCCTGCGCACAACTCTATCCATAGCCCACGCCTCGCAACCATACAACATTGTTGGAACTACTATTCCTTCAAACATACCCATTTTTGCTTTCCGGGATAATGTTCTCGACTTCCACACATTTTTCAAGGCTCCCAAAATTTTCGCCCCCTCCCCCACCCTATGATCCACTTCCGCTTCCATGGTTCCATCCGCTGACAGATCCACTCCCAGATATCTAAAACACTTCACTTCCTCCAGTTTTTCACCATTCAAACTCACCTCCCAATTGACTTGACCCTCAACCCTACTGTACCTAATAACCTTGCTCTTATTCACATTTACTCTTAACTTTCTTCTTCCACACACTTTACCAAACTCCGTCACCAGCTTCTGCAGTTTCTCACATGAATCCGCCACCAGCGCTGTATCATCAGCGAACAACAACTGACTCACTTCCCAAGCTCTCTCATCCCCAACAGACTTCATACTTGCCCCTCTTTCCAAGACTCTTGCATTTACCTCCCTAACAACCCCATCCATAAACAAATTAAACAACCATGGAGACATCACACACCCCTGCCGCAAACCTACATTCACTGAGAACCAATCACTTTCCTCTCTTCCTACACGTACACATGCCTTACATCCTCGATAAAAACTTTTCACTGCTTCTAACAACTTGCCTCCCACACCATATATTCTTAATACCTTCCACAGAGCATCTCTATCAACTCTATCATATGCCTTCTCCAGATCCATAAATGCTACATACAAATCCATTTGCTTTTCTAAGTATTTCTCACATACATTCTTCAAAGCAAACACCTGATCCACACATCCTCTACCACTTCTGAAACCACACTGCTCTTCCCCAATCTGATGCTCTGTACATGCCTTCACCCTTTCAATCAATACCCTCCCATATAATTTACCAGGAATACTCAACAAACTTATACCTCTATAATTTGAGCACTCACTCTTATCCCCTTTGCCTTTGTACAATGGCACTATGCACGCATTCCGCCAATCCTCAGGCACCTCACCATGAGTCATACATACATTAAATAACCTTACCAACCAGTCAACAATACAGTCACCCCCTTTTTTAATAAATTCCACTGCAATACCATCCAAACCTGCTGCCTTGCCGGCTTTCATCTTCCGCAAAGCTTTTACTACCTCTTCTCTGTTTACCAAATCATTTTCCCTAACCCTCTCACTTTGCACACCACCTCGACCCAAACACCCTATATCTGCTACTCTGTCATCAGACACATTCAACAAACCTTCAAAATACTCATTCCATCTCCTTCTCACCTCACCACTACCTGTTATCACCTCCCCATTTACGCCCTTCACTGAAGTTCCCATTTGCTCCCTTGTCTTACGCACCCTATTTACCTCCTTCCAGAACATCTTTTTATTCTCCCTAAAATTTACTGATAGTCTCTCACCCCAACTCTCATTTGCCCTTTTTTTCACCTCTTGCACCTTTCTCTTGACCTCCTGTCTCTTTCTTTTATACTTCTCCCACTCAATTGCATTTTTTCCCTGCAAAAATCGTCCAAATGCCTCTCTCTTCTCTTTCACTAATACTCTTACTTCTTCATCCCACCACTCACTACCCTTTCTAAACAGCCCACCTCCCACTCTTCTCATGCCACAAGCATCTTTTGCGCAATCCATCACTGATTCCCTAAATACATCCCATTCCTCCCCCACTCCCCTTACTTCCATTGTTCTCACCTTTTTCCATTCTGTACACAGTCTCTCCTGATACTTCTTCACACAGGTCTTCTTCCCAAGCTCACTTACTCTCACCACCTTCTTCACCCCAACATTCACTCTTCTTTTCTGAAAACCCATACTAATCTTCACCTTAGCCTCCACAAGATAATGATCAGACATCCCTCCAGTTGCACCTCTCACCACATTGACATCCAAAAGTCTCTCTTTCGCACGCCTGTCAATTAACACGTAATCCAATATATCATATATATATATATATATATATATATATATATATATATATATATATATATATATATATATATATATATATCATATAACATGTATGTATATATATATATATATATATATATATATATATATATATATATATATATATATATATATATATATATATATATATAGATAGATAGATAGATATAGATATAGATATATATACTTGGGGAGTTGGGGTGAGAGAGTATCATTAGATTTTAGGGAGAATAAAAAGATGTTTTCGAAGGAGGTAAATAATGTGCGTAAGACAAGGGAACAAATGGGAACTTCAGTGAAGGGGCCTAATGGGGAGGTGATAACAAGTAGTGGTGATGTGAAAAGGAGATGGAGTGAGTATTTTGAAGGTTTGTCGAATGTGTTTGATGATAGAGTGGCATATATAGGGTGTTTTGGTCGAGGTGGTGTGCAAAGTGAGAGGGTTAGGGAAAATGATTTGGTAAACAGAGAAGAGGTAGTAAAAGCTTTGCGGAAGATGAAAGCCATCAAGGCAGCAGGTTTGGATGGTATTGCAGTGGAATTTATTAAAGAAGGGGGTGACTGGTTGGTAAGGTTATTTAATGTATGTATGATTCATGGTGAGGTGCCTGAGGATTGGCGGAATGCATGCATAGTGCCATTGTACAAAGGCAAAGGGGATAAGAGTGAGTGCTCAAATTACAGAGGTATAAGTCTGTTGAGTATCCTGGTAAATTGTATGGGAGGGTATTAATTGAGAGAGTGAAAGCATGTACAGAGCATCAGATTGGGGAAGAGCAGTGTGGTTTCAGAAGTGGTAGAGGATGTGTGGATCAGTTGTTTGCTTTGAGGAATGTATGTGAGAAATACTTAGAAAAGCAAATGGATTTGTATGTAGCATTTATGGATCTGGAGAAGGCATATGATAGAGTTGATAGAGGTGCTCTGTGGAAGGTATTAAGAATATATGGTGTGGGAGGCAAGTTGCTAGAAGCAGTGAAAAGTTTTTATCGAGGATGTAAGGCATGTGTACATGTAAGAAGAGCGGAAGTGAATCATAGGGTGGGGGAGGGGGCTAGAATTCTGGGAGCCTTGAAGAATGTGTGGAAGTCGAGAACATTATCTCGGAAAGCAGAAATGCGTATGTTTGAAGGAATAGTGGTTCCAACAATGTTGTATGGTTTCGAGGTGTAGGGTATGGATAGAGTTGTGCGGAGAAGGGTGGATGTGCTGGAAATAAGATGTTTGAGTACAATATGTGGTGTGAGGTGCTTTGATCGAATAATTGATAATAGGGTAAGGGAGATGTGTGGTAATAAAAAGAGTGTGGTTGAGAGAGGAGAAGAGGGTGTTTTGAAATGGTTTGGTCATATGGAGAGAATGAGTGAAGAATGATTGACAAAGAGGATATATGTGTCAGAGGTAGGGGGAACGAGGAGAAGTGAGAGACCAAATTGGAGGTGGAAAGATGGAGTGAAAAGGATTTTCAGTGATCAGGGCCTGTACATGCAGGAGGGTGAAAGGCGTGCAAGGAATAGAGTGAATTAGAACGATATGGTATAACAGGGTCGACGTGTTGTCAATGAATTGAACCAGGGCATGTGAAGCGTCTGGGGTAAACCATGGAAAGTTCTGTGGAGCCTGAATGTGGAAAGGGAGCTTTGGTTTCGGTGAATTATTACATGATAGCTAGAGACTTAGTGTGAACGAATGGGGCCTTTGTTGTCCTTTCCTAGCGCTATCTCGCACACATGAGGGGGGAGGGGGTTGTCATTTCACGTGTGGCGAAGTGGCGATGGGAATGAATAAGGGCAGACAGTATGAATTATGTACATGTGTATGTGTGAGTGTGTAGATATATATGTATACGTTGAGATGTATAGGTATGTATATTTGCGTGTGTGGACGTGTATATATATACATGTGTATGTGGGTGGGTTGGGCCATTCCTTCGTCTGTTTCCTTGCGCTACCACGCTGTCGCGGGAGACAGCTACAAAGCAAAATAAATAAATAAATAAATATATATAGGTGAATGTAGGTTTGCGGCAGGGGTGTGTGATGTCTCCATGGTTGTTTAATTTGTTTATGGATGGGGTTGTTAGGGAGGTGAATGCAAGAGTTTTGGAAAGAGGGGCAAGTATGAAGTCTGTTGGGGATGAGAGAGCTCGGGAAGTGAGTCAGTTGTTGTTCGCTGATGATACAGCGCTGGTGGCTGATTCATGTGAGAAACTGCAGAAGCTGGTGACTGAGTTTGGTAAAGTGTGTGGAAGAAGAAAGTTAAGAGTAAATGTGAATAAGAGCAAGGTTATTAGGTACAGTAGGGTTGAGGGTCAAGTCAATTGGGAGGTGAGTTTGAATGGAGAAAAACTGGAGGAAGTGAAGTGTTTTAGATATCTGGGAGTGGATCTGGCAGCGGATGGAACCATGGAAGCGGAAGTGGATCATAGGGTGGGGGAGGGGGCGAAAATTCTGGGAGCCTTGAAGAATGTGTGGAAGTCGAGAACATTGTCTCGGAAAGCAAAAATGGGTATGTTTGAAGGAATAGTGGTTCCAACAATGTTGTATGGTTGCGAGGCGTGGGCTATGGATAGAGTTGTGCGCAGGAGGATGGATGTGCTGGAAATGAGATGTTTGAGGACAATATGTGGTGTGAGGTGGTTTGATCGAATAAGTAACGTAAGGGTAAGAGAGATGTGTGGAAATAAAAAGAGCGTGGTTGAGAGAGCAGAAGAGGGTGTTTTGAAATGGTTTGGGCACATGGAGAGAATGAGTGAGGAAAGATTGACCAAGAGGATATATGTGTCGGAGGTGGAGGGAACGAGGAGAAGTGGGAGACCAAATTGGAGGTGGAAAGATGGAGTGAAAAAGATTTTGCGTGATCGGGGCCTGAACATGCAGGAGGGTGAAAGGAGGGCAAGGAATAGAGTGAATTGGAGCGATGTGGTATACCGGGGTTGACGTGCTGTCAGTGGATTGAATCAAGGCATGTGAAGCGTCTGCGGTAAACCATGGAAAGCTGTGTAGGTATGTATATTTGCGTGTGTGGATGTATGTATATACATGTGTATGGGGGTGGGTTGGGCCATTTCTTTCGTCTGTTTCCTTGCGCTACCTCGCAAACGCGGGAGACAACGACAAAGTATAAAAAATATATATATATATATATATATATATATATATATATATATATATATATATATATATATATATATATATATATATATATATATATATATTTTTTTTTTTTTTTTTTCATACTATTCGCCATTTCCCGCGATAGCGAGGTAGCGTTAAGAACAGAGGACTGGGCCTTTGAGGGAATATCCTCACCTGACCCCCTTCTCTCTTCCTTCTTTTGGAAAAAAAAAAAAAGAAAAACGAGAGGGGAGGATTTCCAGCCACCCGCTCCCTTCCCTTTTAGTCGCCTTCTACGACACGCAGGGAATACGTGGGAAGTATTCTTTCTCCCCTATCCCCAGGGATATATATATATATATATATATATATATATATATATATATATATATATATATATATATATATATATATATATATATATATATATATATATATATATATATATATATATATATGTATACATGTAAATATATGTATATATATGTCTAAATGTGTGTGGATGTAACCAAGATGTGAAAAAGGAGAGATAGGTAGTATGTTTGAGGAAAGGAACCTGGATGTTTTGGCTCTGAGTGAAACGAAGCTCAAGGGTAAAGGGGAAGAGTGGTTTGGGAATGTCTTGGGAGTAAAGTCAGGGATTAGTGAGAGGACAAGAGCAAGGAAAGGAGCAGCAGTACTCCTGAAACAGGATTTGTGGGAGTATGTGATAGAATGTAAGAAAGTAAATTCTCGATTAATATGGGTAAAACTGAAAGTTGATGGAGAGAGATGGGTGATTATTGGTGCATATGCACCTGGGCATCAGAAGAAAGATCATGAGAGGCACGTGTTTTGGGAGCAGCTAAATGAGTGTGTTAGTGGTTTTGATGCACAAGACCGGGTTATAGTGACTGGTGATTTGAATGCAAAGGTGAGTAATGTGGCAGTTGAGGGAATAATTGGTATACATGGGGTGTTCAGTGTTGTAAATGGAAATGGTGAAGAGCTTGTAGATTTATGTGCTGAAAAACGACTGGTGATTGGGAATACCTGATTTAAAAAGCGAGATATACATAAGTATACGTATGTAAGTAGGAGAGATGGCCAGAGAGCGTTATTGGATTACGTGTTAATTGACAGGCGCGCGAAAGAGAGACTTTTGGATGTTAATGTGCTGAGAGGTGCAACTGGAGGGGTGTCTGATCATTATCTTGTGGAGGCTAAGGTGAAGATTTGTATGGGTTTTCAGAAAAGAAGAGTGAATGTTGGGGTGAAGAGGGTGGTAAGAGTAAGTGAGCTTGGGAAGGAGACTTGTGTGAGGAAGTACCAGGCGAGACTGAGTACAGAATGGAAAAAGGTGAGAACAAGGGAAGTAGGGGGAGTGGGGGAGGAATGGGATGTATTTAGGGAATCAGTGATGGAGTGCGCAAAAGATGATTGTGGCATGAAAAGCGTGGGAGGTGGGTTGATTAAAAAGGGTAGTGAGTGGTGGGATGAAGAAGTAAGATTATTAGTGAAAGAGAAGAGAGAGGCATTTGGACGATTTTTGCAGGGAAAAAAAGCAGTTGAGTGGGAGATGTATAAAAGAAAGAGACAGGGGGTCAAGAGAAAGGTGGAAAAGGTGAAAAAGAGGGCCAATGAGAGTTGGGGTGAGAGAGTATCATTAAATTTTAGGGAGAATAAAAAGATGTTCTGGAAGGAGGTAAATAAAGTGCGTAAGACAAAGGAGCAAATGGGAACTTCAGTGAAGGGTGCTAATGGGGAGGTGATAACAAGTAGTGATGATGTGAGAAGGAGATGGAGTGAGTATTTTGAAGGTTTGTTGAATGTGTTTGATGATAGAGTGGCAGATATAGGGTGTCTTGGTCGAGGTGGTGTGCAAAGTGAGAGGGTTAGTGAATATGATTTGGTAAACAGAGAAGAGGTAGTAAAAGCTTTGCGGAAGATGAAAGCCGGCAAGGCAGCAGGTTTGGATGGTATTGCAGTGGAATCTATTAAAAAAGGGGTGACTGTATTGTTGACTGTTTGGTAAGGTTATTCAATGTATGTATGACTCATGGTGATGTGCCTGAGGATTGGCGGAATGCGTGCATAGTGCCATTGTACAAAGGCAAAGGGGATAAGAGTGAGTGCTCAAATTACAGAGGTATAAGTTTGTTGAGCATTCCCGGTAAATTATATGGGAGGGTATTGATTGAGAGGGTGAAGGCATGTACAGAGCATCAGATTGGGGAAGAGCAGTGTGGTTTCAGAAGTGGTAGAGGATGTGTGGATCAGATGTTTGCTTTGAAGAATGTATGTGAGAAATACTTAGAAAAGCAAATGGATTTGTATGTAGCATTTATGGATCTGGAGAAGGCATATGATAGAGTTGATAGAGATGCTCTATGGAAGGTATTAAGAATATATGGTGTGGGAGGGAAGTTGTTAGAAGCAGTGAAAAGTTTTTATCGAGGATGTAAGGCATGTGTAAGTGTAGGAAGAGAGGAAAGTGATTGGTTTCTTAGTGAATATAGGTTTGCGGCAGGGGTTTGTGATGTCTCCATGGTTGTTTAATTTGTTTATGGATGGGGTTGTTAGGGAGGTGAATGAAAGAGTTTTGGAAAGCGGGCAAGTATGAAGGCTGTTGTGGATGAGAGAGCTTGGTAAATGAGTCAGCTGTTGTTCGCTGATGATACAGCGCTGGTGGCTGATTCATGTGAGAAACTGCAGAAGCTGGTGACTGAGTTTGGTAAAGTGTGTGAAAGAAGAAAGTTAAGAGTAAACGTGAATAAGAGCAAGGTTATTAGGTACAGTAGGGTTGAGGGTCAAGTCAATTGGGAGGTAAGTTTGAATGGTGAAAAGCTGGAGGAAGTAAAGTGTTTTAGATATCTGGGAGTGGATATGGCAGCGGATGGAACCATGGAAGCGGAAGTGAATCATAGGGTGGGGGAGGGGGCGAAAATTCTGGGAGCCTTGAAGAATGTGTGGAAGTCGAGAACATTATCTCGGAAAGCAAAAATGGATATGTTTGATGGAATAGTGGTTCCAACAATGTTGTATGGTTGCGAGGCGTGGGCTATGGATAGAGTTTTGCGCAAGAGGATGGATGAGCTGGAAATGAGATGTTTGAGGAAAATATGTGGTGTGAGGTGGTTTGATCGAGTAAGTAATATAAGGGTAAGAACGATGTGTGGAAATAAAAAGAGTGTGTTTGAGAGAGCAGAAGAAGATGTTTTGAAATGGTTTGGGGAAAAGGAGAGAATGAGTGAGGAAAGATTGACCAAGAGGATATATGTGTCGGAGGTGGAGGGAACGAGAAGTGGGAGACCAAATTTTAGGTGGAAAGATGGATTGAAAAAGATTTTGTGTGATCGGGGCCTGAACATGCAGGAGGGTGAAAGGCGGGCAAGGAATAGAGTGAATTGGATCGATGTGGTATACCGGGGTTGACGTGCTGTCAGTGGATTGAATCAGGGCATGTGAAGCGTCTTGGGTAAACCATGGAAAGTTGTATGGGGCCTGGATGTGGAAATGGAGCTGTGGTTTCGGGCATTATTGCATGACAGCTAGAGACTGAGTGTGAACGAATGGTGCTTTTGTTGTCTTTTCCTAGCGCTACCTCGCACACATGAGGGGGAGGGGATGGTATTCAATGTGTGGTGAGTTGGCGATGGGAATGAATAAAGGCAGACAGTGTGAATTGTATGCATGGGTATATATGTATGTGTCTGTGTGTGTATATATATGTGTACATTGAGATATATAGGTATGTATATTTGCGTGTGTACGTGTATGTATATGCATATGTATGGGGGTTGGTTGGGCCATTTCTTCCGTGTGTTTCCTTGCGCTACCTCGCAAACGCGGGAGACAGCGACAAAGCAAAATAAATATAAATATATATATATATATATATATATATATATATATATATATATATATATATATATATATATATATATATATATATATATATATATATATAATTTTTTTTTTATTTTTTTCTTTTTTTTTTATACTTTGTCGCTGTCTCCCGCGTTTGCGAGGTAGCGCAAGGAAACAGACGAAAGAAATGGCCCAACCCCCCCCCCATACACATGTATATACATACGTCCACACACGCAAATATACATACCTACGCAGCTTTCCATGGTTTACCCCAGACGCTTCACATGCCTTGCTTCAATCCACTGACAGCACGTCAACCCCGGTATACCACATCGCTCCAATTCACTCTATTCCTTGCCCTCCTTTCACCCTCCTGCATGTTCAGGCCCCGATCACACAAAATCTTTTTCACTCCATCTTTCCACCTCCAATTTGGTCTCCCTCTTCTCCTTGTTCCCTCCACCTCCGACACATATATCCTCTTGGTCAATCTTTCCTCACTCATCCTCTCCATGTGACCAAACCACTTCAAAACATCCTCTTCTGCTCTCTCAACCACGCTCTTTTCATATATATATATATATATATATATATATATATATATATATATATATATATATATATATATATATATATATATATATATATATATATATTAATATTATCCCTGGGGATAGGGGAGAAAGAATACTTCCCACGTATTCCCTGCGTGTCGTAGAAGGCGACTAAAGGGGAAGGAAGCGGGGGGCTGGAAATCCCCCCCTCTCGTTTTTTTTTTAATTTTCCAAAAGACGGAACAGAGAAGGGGGCCAGGTGATGATATTCCCACAGAGCCCCAGTCCTCTGTTCTTAACACTACCTTGCTAACGCGGGAAATGGCGAATAGTTTTAAAAAAAAAAGATATATATATATATATATATATATATATATATATATATATATATATATATATATATATATATATATATATATGTATATATATATATATATATATATATATATATATATATATATATATATATATATATATATATATATATATATATATATATATATATATATATATACATATATATATATATATATAAAGTAGAGAAAAAGTGTGCCTTACATTACCACCCAATTAGCCTTACGTCAGCGCTTGGTAAGATGATGGAAAAAAATAATATGAGATAAAATTGTAACGTTTCTAAAACACAAAATCATATCGAACAACAAACACGGTTTTTGCTATTGATCCTGCCTAACGAATTTGCTAGATTTTTTTAATGCTAGCAATTAGAAATGTGATGAAAAATTACCGTGTGATGTAGTATATTTAGAATTCCAAAAGGCTTTCGATAAAGTACCTCACAAGAGAACTTTTACTCCAACTCAAAGCACACGGGATCGTTGAAGAATTCCGTCCATGGATCAGAGACTAGCTTACCGGAAGAAAGTAGCGCGTAATATTAAACGGTGAAGTCTCAGGCTATTTAGACGTAACGAGTGTTGTGCCAAAGGGGTCGACCTTGGGCCCAATTCTTTTCATATTATACATTACTGACCTAGAACTCGGTCTGATATCTAAGATCTCTAGATTTGCTGACGATATTAAATAGGAGGTAGAGCTGTAAACAGGCGGGACTGCGAAATGATTCAAAGATATCTTAATTTCCTAGTAGTGTGGTCAGACATCAGACAGATGGCAAATGAAGTTTAATGTAGACAAGTGTAAAGTTAAGCATTTTGGAGAAAAGAACGTACGTTACCACGACAAACTATTCGGAAACTCTCTAACTAAAGTAAGTCAATAAAAGGACCTTGGAGTTGTCATGAGCAACAACTTGAAATACACTTAACAGTGTCAAGCAGAAAGTAAAAAAGGTGACCAGATATTAGGTTTCATAGTCAGGAACATAGATTAGAAGACACTAGAAACAATTCTCACATTTTATAATTCTCTAGTAAGACCACACCTTGAATATGCAGTCCTCTTTTAGTCCCCAAACTATAAAAAAGACGAGGAATAATTAGAGCAAGTACAAAGACGCGCGACAAAATTAATCCCATCCCTTAGAAATCTAGCATACGAAGAGAGGCTAAAATGATTGGATTTCTTATCCTTTAAAACACGTAGACTTCGCGTCGACTTAATCCAAGTGTTCAAAATTCTGGACAAGTTCGATAAATCAAACCATTAGCATTTTTACGAAATACAAGAAAATACGGTTACTATGACGAATGGAATAGAACTCAAAGCTAAGAGATGTAGTACGGATGTGGGAAAAAGCTTTTTTCCTAAAGGTGTGTTGAGCGCTGGAATAAGTTACCGTCAGATGAAGTGAATGCTAAAACTATAAATACTTTCAAAAGTCGTTTAATCAAATATTTCATAAATTCAGGAATGCTTTGAGAAAACGCTAGAAATAAACGTATAAACGAGAGCGGTAACGGGGACACTAGAAGGCTAATGTGCAGCAGCGAGGAATCAGTGATAGCTGAAAAAAAAAACTGCTTAGCAGAATTACATTTTCTTGTAAAGTTAAAAGCCAGTCTTTTTGTTGTTTTTTTTTCTTTTTACCAGACAACCCAGATGTGGGCCAATCAGTCCCCCTGTTGTCTGTCTTTCTCATGTAAACTCATGTAAACCACAATCTTCTCATCAGCACACAACTCACACCCTAACATTTCTTACTCTATCAATCCAGTAATTTTCGAATAGAAATAATATATGAAAATAATATTCATTGATTAGACGCATATGCGTTATTGCAGTGGAAATACTGGCGTTTCGAGGGAGCACCCGGAAAAGTAGGTGTTATGAGTATTGGCAGGAAGAAGCAACTTGGGTAGAGTTTGTGGCTGTAGTGTGAAGAATTAGAGATGGAAGATATATCCAACATGCTGGTTGTTTTGATAGGGACGACCTGGGATGTGGGTATGATTCTTGATCATTAGCTCTAGGTCGTTAGAAATGGAAGGTATAAAAGGTATAAAAAGGTATAAAATCTTCCCTTATTCTTCTATTATCTACGATAGACAAATAAATGGCCTCAAACCTTTCACTGTAACTCAGCCCTCTTGAATGCTGTATCATTTTTTGTTTCTCTCCCCTAGACTTACTCTATAAGATCTTTGAGCTTCTTCAAGGAGAGTGACCAAATCTGGGAAGAGTATTCTAGTTTTGGAGTGATATACAATGTGAAAAACTTGCAGCATATTTCTTTAGCCATATACTTGAATGTAGTTCTAATGATTACCAGCGAAGGGTTTGTCTTCCTTAGTGTTCTCATAGGATGCGGCCTTCGTGCCGGGTAAGGTACCAGCCGACCCTCAAGCCCCTTTCACACACCAATCAATGTAGGTCATTCCCTGGTATTCGTCTAAGGCCTTCATTCTCTACGTCTCATCAGCATTATAATGCACTTACCTGGATGAATTTCACCATCAATACACCAAATCAACTTTGCAGTTTGTCTAGGTTCCCTTGCAAATTGATGCAATCCTCCTCACTTGCGAGGAGGTTCAGGTACGAAAAAACTTAATAGGAGTCTATAATTCCCTATAGGATATTTATTTACATCAAGAAAAGCACTGTCCACAGGTGATGATCTCAATCTTTCATTAGATCATGTAAACCATTCATGCACTGACGGATTAATATCGACGCAAAAAAGGTACTCGATTTTATTACTATTAGTTCCTGGAAACCTTGGAAAAAAAAAAAGGTTTAATTAAAAGCTATGAATAAAGTCCTGAAATAGATGTGCATACTTTGTAACATACATTTACTGGTGTCTGCGTTTACGAACTAACATGAGTGACTCAATTAAATTTTCATATTGAACAGTGTGTAAATTCATACCAGCAAGGTTTTATCTAAATATATATATATATATATATATATATATATATATATATATATATATATATATATATATATATATATATATATATATATATATATTATACTTTGTCACTGTCTCCCGTGTTAGCGAGGTAGCGCAAGGAAACAGACGAAAGAATGGCCCAACCCACCCTCATACACATATAGATATATATACATAAACGCCCATACACGCACAAATACACACCTATACATTTCAACGTATACATAAATATACATATACAGACATATACATACATACGCATGTACATAATTCACACTTGCTACCTTTATTCATTCCCGTCGCCACCCCGCCACACATGAAATGACAACCCCCTCCCCCCCACACGCGCACAAGGTAGCGCTAGGAAAAAGACAATAAAGGCCACATTCGTTCACACTCAGTCTCTAGCTGTCATGTGTAATACACCGAAACCACAGCTCCCTTTCCATATCCAAACCCCACAAAACTATCCATGGTTTACCCCAGACGCTTCACATGCAATGGTTCAATTTATTAACAGCACGTCGACCCCGGTACACCATACCGTTCCAATTCACTGTATTCCTTGCACGCCTTTAACCCTCCTGCAGGTTCAGGCTTCGATCGCTCAAAATGGTTTGCACTCCATCCTTCCACCTCCTATTTGGTCTCCCAGTTCTCCTCGTTCCCTCTACCTCTGACACATACATCCTCTTTGTCAATCTTTCCTCACTCATTCTCTCCATGTGACCAAACCATTTCAATACACCCTCTTCTTCTCTCTCAACCACACTCTTTATATAACCACACATCTCTCTTACTAATCTTACACATCTCATTACTTACTCGATCAAACCACCTCACACCACATATTGTCCTCAAACGTCTCATTTCTAACACATCCACCCTCCTCCACACAAATCTATCTATAGCCCATGCCTCGCAACCATAAAACATTGTTGGTACCACTATTCCTTCAAACATACGCACTTTTGCTTTCCGAAATAATGTTCTCGTCTTCCACAAATTTTTCAATACTCCCAGAACTTTCGCCCCCCTCCCCCACCCTTTGACTCATTTCTGCTTCAATGGTTGCATACTCTGCTAGATCCATTCCCAGATATCTAAAACATTTCACTTCCTCCAGTTTTTCTCCATTCAAACTTACCTCCCAATTGACTTGTCCCTCAACCCCACTGTGCCTAATAACCTTGCTCTTAATACACATTTACTCTCAGCTTTCTTCTTTCACAAACTTTGCCAAACTCAGTCACCAGCTTCTGTAGTTTCTCACCTGAATCAACCACCAGCGCTGTATTATC
This sequence comes from Panulirus ornatus, assembly GCF_036320965.1. Lineage (NCBI taxonomy): Eukaryota > Metazoa > Arthropoda > Malacostraca > Decapoda > Palinuridae > Panulirus > Panulirus ornatus. Next base: position 41,252,722 of record NC_092235.1, on the reverse strand, counting down.
AGCGAACAACAACTGACTCACTTCCCAAGCCCTGTTATCCGCAACAGACTGCATACTTGCCCCTCTCTCCAAAACTCTTGCATTCACCTCCCTAACAACCCCATCCATAAACAAATTAAACAACCATGGAGACATCACGCACCCCTGCCGCAAACCTATATTCACTGAGAACCAATCACTTTCCTCTCTTCCCACTCGTACACATTCCTTAAATCTTCGATAAAAACTTCTCACTGCTTCTAGTAACTTGTCTCCCACACCACATATTCTTAATACTTACCACAAAGCATCTCTATCAACTCTATCAGATGCCTTCTCCAGATCCATAATGTTATTTACAAATCCATTTGTTTTTCTAAGTATTTCTCATATACATTCTTCAAAGCAAACACCTAATTCACACATCCTCTACCACTTCTGAAACCACACTACTCTTCCCCAATCTGATGCTCTGTAGATGCTTTCACCCTCTCAATCAATACCCTCCCATGTAATTTTCCAGGAATACTCAACAAACTTATACCTCTGCAATTTGAGCACTCACCTTTATCCTCTTTGCCTATGTTCAATGGTACTATGCATGCATTCCGCCAATCCTCAGGCGCCTCACCATGAGCCATACATACATTAAATATCATTACCAACCAGTCAACAACAGAGTCACCCCCTTTTTTGATAAACTCCACTGCAATACCATCCAAACCCGCTGCCTTGCCGGCTTTCATCTTCCGCAAAGCTTTAACTACCTCTTTTCTGTTTACCAAATCAGTCCCTTAACCCTCTCATTTCGAACACCACTTCGACCAAAACACCCTATATCTGCCACTCTATAATCTAGGACACACAGCAAACCCTGAAAATACATACTCCATCTCCTTCTCACATCACCACTACTTTTTATCACCTCCCCATTTGCCCCCTTCACCAATGATTCCATATATATATATATA
>NC_092235.1:41224551-41249172 GCF_036320965.1 Panulirus ornatus | reverse complement strand
TATATATATTTATATATATATATATTATATATATATATATATATATATATATATATATATATATATATATATATATATATATATATATTTTTTTTTTTTTTTTTTTTCATACGATTCGCCATTTCCCGCATTTGCGAGGTAGCATTAAGAACAGAGGACTGGGCCTTAGAGGGAAAATCCTCACCTGGCCCCCTTCTCTGTTCCTTCTTTTGGAAAATTAAAAAAAAAAAAAACGAGAGGGGAGGATTTCCAGCCACCCGCTCCCTCCCCTTTTAGTCGCCTTCTACGACACGCAGGGAATACGTGGGAAGTATTCTTTCTCCCCTATCCCCAGGGATAATATATATATATATATATATATATATATATATATATATATATATATATATATAATTTTTTTTTTTTTTGCTTTGTCGCTGTCTCCCGCGTTTGCTAGGTAGCGCAAGGAAACACACGAAAGAAATGGCCCAACCCACCCCCATACACATGTATATACATACGTCCACACACGCAAATATACATACCTACACAGCTTTCCATGGTTTACCCCAGACGCTTCACATGCCCTGATTCAATCCACTGACAGCACGTCAACCCCAGTATACCACATCGATCCAATTCACTCTATTCCTTGCCCTCCTTTCACCCTCCTGCAGGTTCAGGCCCCGATCACACAAAATCTTTTTCACTCCATCTTTCCACCTCCAATTTGGTCTCCCACTTCTCCTCGTTCCCTCCACCTCCGACACATATATCCTCTTGGTCAATCTTTCCTCACTCATTCTCTCCATGTGCCCAAACCATTTCAAAACACCATCATCTTCTGCTCTCTCAACCACGCTCTTTTTATTTCCACACATCTCTCTTACCCTTACGTTACTTACTCGATCAAACCACCTCACACCACACATTGTCCTCAAACATCTCATTTCCAGCACATCCATCCTCCTGCGCACAACTCTATCCATAGCCCACGCCTCGCAACCATACAACATTGTTGGAACCACTATTCCTTCAAACATACCCATTTTTGCTTTCCGAGATAATGTTCTCGACTTCCACACATTCTTCAAGGCCCCCAGAATTTTCGCCCCCTCCCCCACCCTATGATCCACTTCCGCTTCCATGGTTCCATCCGCTGCCAGATCCACTCCCAGATATCTAAAACACTTCACTTCCTCCAGTTTTCCTCCATTCAAACTTACCTCCCAATTGACTTGACCCTCAACCCTACTGTACCTAATAACCTTGCTCTTATTCACATTTACACTTAACTTTCTTCTTTCACACACTTTACCAAACTCAGTCACCAGCTTCTGCAGTTTCTCATATATATATATATATATATATATATATATATATATATATATATATATATATATATATATATATATATATATATATATATATATATATATATATATATACATATATATATATATAAATATATATATATATATATATATATATATATATATATGTATATATATATATATATATATATATATATATATATATATATATATATATATATATATATATATATATATATATATATATGTATGTGTATATTTGAAAGGATAAAAATTTTGCGCGTGATCAAGATATTCCTATTAGTCCACGGGGAAAATGAAACATGATAAGTTCCCAAGTGCACTTTCGTGTAATAATCACATCATCAGGGGAGACACAAGTGAGAAATAAAAGTCAGATGATATACATCGAAGAGGCGAAGCTAGCACGCCATTTGGTAAATATGTGATTGTCCAAAACATATAACGAGCGTTCATAAATTTATCATCTTGCAAATTTTATCAACAATAACGTTATCTAATTTCTATAGACCATCACTGATATTAAGATTATAATTCTTTGTGTATTTAACAATAGAAGATTCAATGATATTTCTCTTGGTAATAGAGTTAGAGGTAATATTTGAGATGGCATTACTTTAGTCAATACAATGATCATAGTTTTTATCGTGATCAAACGAGGCACTTGATTCTTGTCCCTTTCTCATACTATATTTATTTTGCTTATGTCTAACAGAAAGATCCTTACCAGTCTGACCAACATAAAATTTATCACAATTTCCACATGGCACTTTATAGATGCATCCATGAGAATTTTCTGATGAATTCCTGATTAAGATATTCTTTATAGTATTATTGTTGCTAAAGGCAACATTTACATTAAAGGATTTAAGCAGCATGGGAAGTAAAGTGAAATTATTATTAAAAGGGAGAACTAAAAGATTCTTGGTGTCACTGGGAAGTTTGGGTTCGACTTTATAGAATGATTTCTTTGCCAACTTTAGGGATTTATCAATGAAAGATCTTGGGTACTTTAACTTGTTTTCTGTATATGCTAAACTTAAAGTTGTTTCCTTGTCTATGGATCATGCAATCAAAAAATGATAACATACTATCATTTTCATTTTTTACAGTAAATTTGGTGGAAGGTACTAAATTGTTAAGTAAGGGGAGAGATATTAGTAAATATTCCTTTGTTGGCCAAACACAAAGAACATCATCTACATACCTAAACCAAATTGCATTAGAAGGTAAGATATCCTTTAGTAATTTTGTTTCAAACAATTCCATATAAAGATTACTTAGTACATGTGAAAGAGGGTTACCCATTGCCATACCAAATTTTTTAGCATAATAATCTCAATTGAATTGAAATACAGTCTTTTATACACCATTTTATCAGTTCAATGAAAACAGACTTTGAAACAGGTAAATAGATATCATCCAAGTCATCAAGTAAATATTTCAAAAGGTCATCAAGTGGAACTTTAGTGATAAGTGAGGAAACATCAAAGGTAACTAGTTTGAAATCAAAATTATCATCGAAAATTTTTTAGCTTGTTGACTAAATCTACATTGTTCATGATATTAGAATTTGATACCTTACCCACTAATGAGCTTAATAAAGAAACTAACTATTTTGACAACTTATATGTGACGGAGCCTACTAAATTCACGATAGGTTTTGCTGGAAAATTCTGTTTATGTGTTTTGATAAGTCAAAACATATATGGCAATAAAATGGACAAAGATGACAAACTTTTGATAAGAGAACTATTACCTTTCAACAACAACTTCATTTCTTTATTGAAATGAGAATTAACTGCTTCTGAGGGATTTTTACTAAGTTTAGAATATGTTGTGTCATCATTCAGAAGATCATTCATTTTAGATAAATAGTTACTTTTGTCTAAAATCACAACAGTGTTAGCCTTATCTGCTTTAGTAATATGTATATCCTTGTCTTTTTTTAAGGTGTTAATAGCTCTTATAAATCCTTTAGGGCAATTAGGTTCCACTGGTTTTGACAAAGTGGCGTACACTAAACCCTTACAGATATTGATTTCATAATTTCTTAAATTACTGTATTTCTCTAAATTACAAAAAGACTTTGTGACATCAACACAGCTGGCTTCCCTTTTAGAGCACACAAAACAGAAACCATAGCCTAATGCACACAAGGAATCCTTATCTAGTTGTTTGTTAGACAGGTTTACCACAAAGGATGGGTTTGCGTTCTTGGTCCAGTCGCTGTTTTTGAAAAGATGGTCCAACTTACAAATTAGTGACATTTGTAGCCCATTGCATTCCTTCCTTAATCTATCGTAGCAATAGTCCAACATCCGGTTCTTCCAGTGTGTCGGTATTGCCATTTGAAAGGCACGTTTCCTCTCTCTTGAAATGCGAAGCCTCCTCCATTTCAAGATTCTTTAATTCAATGTTTTTCTTTAAAACAATATTTTTTGAATTGATCAAATGGTCGATCAGACAACTGCAACAATCGTTGAGGTAGGACAGATCTTAGCATCACTTGTTCATCAAGGCATTTCCTAAGTAATCGAAATCGTAACTTCAGTTGGTGGGCCTTGATTAGCGATTTGGAGAAAGTAGTAACGAAAGGAGAAAGTCCAGGACAGCTTGTAGAGAAGTAATAGAAGAGCCATGATCAAGATATTCCTACGAGTCCACAGGAAAAATGAAACACGATAAGTTCCCAAATGCACTTTCGTATAATAATCACATCATCAGAGGAGAAACAAGAGAGAAATATAAGTCAGTTGATATACATCGAAGAGACGAAGCTAGGACGCCATTTGGTAAACATGTGAATGTCCAAAACATACAACGAGCGTTCATAAACTTGTCATTTTACAAATTTTATGAACAATAAAGTTATCTAATCTTTATAAATCATCACTAATATCAAGATTATGCTTCTTTTGTATTTAATAATAGAAGATTCAGGGATATTTCTCTTGGTAATAGAGTTAATAACTGAGATGGCATTACTCTTGTGTCTCCACTGATGATGTGATTATTACGCGAATGTGCGCTTGGGAACTTATCGTGTTTCATTTTCCCCGTGGACTCATAGGAATATACTTGATCACGCGCAAAATTGTGATCCTTTCCAATATATATATATATATATATATATATATATATATATATATATATATATATATATATATATATATAATCACATCATCTGGGGAAACACAAGAGAGAAATGTAGCAGTCAGTTGATATACAACGAAGGGACGTAACCAGGACGCCATTTGGTAAACATGTTTACCAAATGGCGTCCTAGCGCAAGGAAACAGACGATGAATGGCCAAAGTCACCCACATACATACACACACACACACACCCACATATATATATATATATATATATATATATATATATATATATATATATATATATATATAAACGCCCACACACGCTCATATACATACATATACATTTCACCGTATGCATACATATACATACACAGACATATACATAAATACCTATGTACACATTCATACTTGCTGCCTTCATTTACTCCGTCGCCACCCAGCCACACACGAAATAGCTGCCCACCCCCAAGCAAGATAGCTCCAGAAACAGACAAAAAGGCCTCATTAGTTCACAGTCAGTCTCTAGCTCTCATGTGTAATGCACCGAAACACACTTCCCTTTTTACATCCAGGCCCCAGAGAACTTTCCATGGTTTACCCCAGACGTTTCACATGCCCTGCTTAAATACATTGACCGCACGTCCACCCTGGTATACCACACCGTTTCAATTCACTCTATTCCTTGCACGCCCTTCACCCTCCTGTATGTTCAGGCCCTGATTGCTCAAAATCTTTTTCACTCCTTCCTTCCACCTCCAATTTGGTCTCCCGCTTATCCTTCTTCCCTCCACCTCTGACACATATATCCTCTTTGTCAATTTTTCCTCACTTATTCTCTCCATATGTCCACATAATTTCCACACACCCTTTTCTGCTCTCTCAACTACACTTTTCATTACCACACATCTCTTACCCTTTCATTACTTACTTGATCAAACTACCTCACACCAGATTTTTTCCTCAAACAGTTCTTTTCCAACACATCCACCTTCCTCCGCACAACCCATGCCTCGAAAGCATATAACATTGTTGGAACCACTATTCCTTCAAACATATCCATCTTTGCTCTCCCATCCATAAGCAAGTTGAACAACCATGGAGACATCACGCACCCCTGCCGCAAACCGATATTCACTGGGAACCAATCACTCTCCTGTCTTCCTACTCGTACACATGGCTTACATCCTTGGTAAAAACTTTACACTGCTTCTAGCGACTTACCTCCCACGCCATATGCTCTTAAAACCTTCCACAAAGCATCTCTAGTTACCCTATCATATGCCTTCTCGAGATCCATAAATGCTACGAAGAAATCCGTCTGTTTTTCTAAGTATTTCTCAAACATATTTTTCACAGCAAACACCTGATCCACACATCTTCTACCACTTCTGAAACCACACTACTCTATCCCAATCTAATGCTTTGTACATACCTTTACCCTCTCAATCAATACCCTCCCATATGATTTCACAGGAATACTCAACAAACTTATGCCTCTGTAATTTGAACATTCACCTTTATCCCTTTGCCTTTGTACAACTGCACTATGCATGCATTCCGCCAATCCTCAGGCACTTCTCCATGTAGTGCTTTAATGCTATCACGTTGAGGTTGTCTGTTTGCCACGAGATGTTGCTCTCCCATGTTGTTCACAACAGTATCAAATTCAGCGTTTGAATATCCGTTGTTTATGAACTTTTTCGGACATGTCGAAGTTCTCGGTGTACAAGTTGCCTGGTTGAGCACACCTTGATCGCTCTCCCCACGTATGCACGAATGACACTTCTCTTGTAATTCTTAGTACATTCACTTATGCCATCCATGCCTTTATTTTGGCTGGTGGCTTTTTGTAAACGACGGTGACGAAAGATCCTGTTGTGGCACTCACCATTACATCAAAGAAAGGAATCTTATCATTATAATTTAGCTCTACTGTATATCTTAAGCTTTGAAGATTTTTGAAGTCGGTTACGGATGTTTTCAGCGAGTTGAATCTATCTGCGCTTATAAGAATGTCGTCTATATCTCTAGTAAATCTGGGGTGTCATGCTCTTAGGTCGCAGTACTGTAGTTTCATCATATGACACAAATGCCTGCGCAAAAAGCCTATGGCTATTCCATCTACCTACTGACTAAGCTTGCCTTGCGGACATCTAAAAGGTGTTTTCATGGTGCAGACCCGTAACATTTGTCTAAATATGTTTCTGGGCATCTTCAGGGGAGGTTAGACATGGTGTTGTTAGACATAGTCCAGCATTATGTCTCTTGTTCTCTCCACTGGCACATTTGTGCAGTGAGACTCCACCATATCCAGGGTACCTGTGATGTCGCCATATGGTTCATTATTACTAAGGGAGTCAATAAACTCTTCGGTCGATTGTAAGGAGTAAGTTGTAGGGATGTAAGGTAAGATCAACTGGTTCAGCTTCTTGGCTAACCTGTAGGTAGGTGAAGGGATCTGGGAGATGATCAGCCTCAGAGGATTACCCGTCTTATGCGTTTTCACGTTCCCTTAGAAGTATGCGGGTTCGAAATCACCTTTCAGAAGATCGAATTTGATGTCATCTTTAACAGTATTCGTAGCCTTAATCAATTAGTTAAGTCGCTTTTTAAGTCTATCTGTGGGGTTTCTTACATTCTGCTAAATTTTGTTGGATCTTGCAGTATGGTCTCACATTAATTTAAGTGCTCCTTTCGGTCAAAGGATGTCGTTAGTACTTGACTTGTCCGCATGTCTGACAACGATCCTCACATTATTACGCAATTGCTTCGCCACTTCCTATAGACGCGGTGTGAGTACTCCTTTCTCAGGGCGATGCTTGCTTTTGGTACTTTCGGCATGTAACTTTTCCTGCAAGTCGGGTGGTCATGTTTGCCTGGATGTTGATGACATAGACTTTTTCTCTAATACAAATAGATGCTAATATCTGTAGTCCCCAATTACTGCAATCAGTTATGGTTATGGTTATAGCGTTATTCATTCCACCTTCTTGTAAGTGAAGCGAGAGGTGGCGGCTCAGGGTGCAGGTTGTATATCCAATGTAGTTTATGTGGTGGGGTTGACAGTCCTCAATATTGTAATGATACTCATATATCACATCAGTACGATTCAAACTACCATGTAGTTGTTCATGACGAGTGTGCATGTTTTCGGATTGTTGTAGTATACTATCAGAATGATATTTTTGTCTTCCTCAATCGCCTTGCAGTTTCTGGCCACAATTTCTCCCATGACCTTCTCGTCCTTTCGATAAGTTGTCGCAAATGTGCTCCTGTAGTAAACTTAAATGTTGTCACTTTGAGGTTCTTTGTTTGCAACGAGATGCTGCTCCAGCATGTTGTTCACAATGGTATCAAATTCAGCTTTTGAATATCCATTGTGTGTGTGTGTGTGTGTGTGTGTGTGTGTGTGTGTGTGTGTCTGTTCACGTAATACTGCAGACAAAAAATCTAACTAATATCATCACTGAAAATGGAAACACACCTTCACCGTTGCCAGAATTAATTTCTAGCTGGTGCAGTTGTCTACTGTTGCCTCGGAATAACATACGAGCAGCAAATCACAGTGAAGCCTGATTATATCGATATAAATCATAAATAAAATTTTCCATCCCGAAATTTGTGATGTGCAACAAACATTCAAATGTTGATTGTCTTTTTTCGCTTGTCAGGTTTCAAGCTGGAATGATTACAGAGATACAGTGAATAACGTTTTGACAATAAACACGAACAATGTTTACATATATATATATATATATATATATATATATATATATATATAGATATATATATATATATATATATATATATATATATATATATATATATATATATATATATATATATATATATATATATATACATATATATGTACACATATATATATACATCAGATTGGGGAAGAGCAGTGCGGTTTCAGAAGTGGTAGAGGATGTGTGGATCAGGTGTTTGCTTTGAAGAATGTATGTGAGAAATACTTAGAAAAGCAAATGGATTTGTATGTAGCATTTATGGATCTGGAGAAGGCATATGATAGAGTTGATAGAGATGCTCTGTGGAAGGTATTAAGAATATATGGTGTGGGAGGCAAGTTGTTAGAAGCAGTGAAAAGTTTTTATCGAGGATGTAAGGCATGTGTACGTGTAGGAAGAGAGGAAAGTGATTGGTTCTCAGTGAATGTAGGTTTGCGGCAGGGGTGTGTGATGTCTCCATGGTTGTTTAATTTGTTTATGGATGGGGTTGTAAAGGAGGTAAATGCAAGAGTCCTGGAAAGAGGGGCAAGTATGAAGTCTGTTGGGGATGAGAGAGCTTGGGAAGTGAGTCAATTGTTGTTCGCTGATGATACAGCGCTGGTGGCTGATTCATGTGAGAAACTGCAGAAGCTGGTGACTGAGTTTGGTAAAGTGTGTGGAAGAAGAAAGTTGAGAGTAAATGTGAATAAGAGCAAGGTTATTAGGTACAGTAGGGGTGAGGGTCAAGTCAATTGGGAGGTGAGTTTGAATGGAGAAAAACTGGAGGAAGTGAAGTGTTTTAGATATCTGGGAGTGGTTCTGTCAGCGGATGGAACCATGGAAGCGGAAGTGGATCATAGGGTGGGGGAGGGGGCGAAAATTTTGGGAGCCTTGAAAAATGTGTGGAAGTCGAGAACATTATCTCGGAAAGCAAAAATGGGTATGTTTGAGGGAATAGTGGTTCCAACAATGCTGTATGGTTGCGAGGCGTGGGCTATGGATAGAGATGTGCGCAGGAGGATGGATGTGCTGGAAATGAGATGTTTGAGGACAATGTGTGGTGTGAGGTGGTTTGATCGAGTAAGTAACGTAAGGGTAAGAGAGATGTGTGGAAATAAAAAGAGCGTGGTCGAGAGAGCAGAAGAGGGTGTTTTGAAATGGTTTGGGCACATGGAGAGAATGAGTGAGGAGAGATTGACCAAGAGGATATATGTGTCGGAGGTGGAGGGAACGAGGAGAAGAGGGAGACCAAATTGGAGGTGGAAAGATGGAGTGAAAAAGATTTTGTGTGATCGGGGCCTGAACATGCAGGAGGGTGAAAGGAGGGCAAGAAATAGAGTGAATTGGAGTCATGTGGTATACAGGGGTTGACGTGCTGTCAGTGGATTGAAGCAAGGCATGTGAAGCGTCTGGGGTAAACCATGGAAAGCTGTGTAGGTATGTATATTTGCGTGTCTGGACGTGTGTATGTACATGTGTATGGGGGGGGGGGGGTTGGGCCATTTCTTTCGTCTGTTTCCTTGCGCTACCTCGCAAACGCGGGAGACAGCGACAAAGTATAAAAAAAAAAAAAAAAAAAAAAAAAAAAAAAAATATATATATATATATATATATATATATATATATATATATATATATATATATATATATATATATATATATACATATATATAACTGATACAAAAAGACACAAACATACTTAGGAATATCACATGGATGGACCTCTGTGTTGCTGCTGTCAGCGCTCCTAACCTTAACGCATTTACTGATCGACCATGATCTTGCACATAGGTTCGTATCCTGTGGCAGATGGTCCACGGTAAACCCATGTATATATAGCATTAATAAGATGGGCTTGATTAAGAACTTAGTATGTGTGCTATATTCAGCCAATGAATATATATATATATATATTTTCTTTTTTCTCATACTATTCGCCATTTCTCGCGTTAGCGAGGTAGCATTAAGAACAGAGGAATGAGCCTCTGATGGAATATCCTCACTTGGCCCCCTTCTCTGTTCCTTCTTTTGGTAAATTATAAATGAGAGGGGAGGATTTCCAGCACCCCGCTCCCTTCCCTTTAAGTCGCCTTCTACGACACGCAGAGAATACCTGGGTAATATTCTTTCTCCCCTATCCCCAGGGATAATATATATATATATATATATATATTTATCAAGTTTACTTTGTCGCTGTCTCCCGCGTTAGCGAAGTAGCGCAAGGAAACAGAAGAAACGATGGCACAGCCCACCCACATACACATGTATATACGTACGCGTCGACACACGCAAAAATACATACCTAACATCTCAACGTATACATATATATATACACACACAGATATATACATATATACACATGTACATAATTTATGCTGTCTGCCTTTATTCATTCCCATCGCTAACCAGCCACACATGAAATAATAGCCCCCTCCCCCTGCATGTGCGCGAGGTAGCGCTAGGATATGACAACAAAGGCCACATTCGTGCACACTCAGTCTCTATCTGTCATGTAGTAATGCACCGAAACCACAGCACCCTTTCCACATCCAGGCCCCACAGAACTCTCCATGGTTTACCACAGACGTTTCACATGCCCGGGTTCAATCCATTGACAGCATGTCAACCCCGGTATACCACATCGTTCCAATTCATACTATTCCTTGCACGCCTTTCACCCTCCTGCATGATCAGGCCCGGATCACTCAAAATCTTTTTCACTCCATCTTTCCACATCCAATTTGGTCTCCCACTTCTTCTCGTTCCCTCCACCTCTGACATATATATCCTCTTGGTCAATCTTTCCTCATTCATTCTCTCCATGTGACCAAATCACTTCAAAACACCCTCTTCTGCTCTCTCAACCACACTCTTTTTATTACCACACAGCTTCTTATACTATTATTACCTACTCGATCAATCCACCGCACACTACATATTGTCCTCGCGCATCTCATTTCCAGCACATCCACCCTCCTCCGCACAACTCTATCCGTAGCCCACGCCTCGCAACCATACAACATTGTTGGAACCACTATTCCTTCAAACACAGCAATTTTTGCTTTCGGAGATAATGTTCTCGACTTCCACACATTCTTCAAGGCTCCCAGAATTTTCGCCCCCTCCACGACCCTATGATTCACTTCCGCTTCCATGATTCCATATGCTGCCAATTCCACTCCCACATACCTAAAACACTTTACTTCCTCCAGCTTTTCTCCATTCAAACTTACCTCCCAGTTGACTTATCCCTCAACCCTACTATATCTAATAACCTTTCTCTTATTCACATTTACTCTCAGCTTTCTTCTTTCACACACTTTATCAAACTCAGTCACCAGCTTCTGCAGTTTCTCACACGAATCAGCAACAAGCGCTGAATCATCAGCGAACAACTGACTCACTTCCCAAGCTCTCTCATCCACAACAGACTGCATACTTGCCCCTCTTTCCAAACCTCTTTCATTCACTTCCCTAACAACCCCATCCATAAACAAAGTAAACAACCATGGAGACATCACTCACCCCTGGCGCAAACCAACATAAACTGAATACCAGTCATTTTCCTCTCTTCCTACACGTAAACATGCCTTACATCCTCGATAAAAACTTTTCACTACTTCTAATAACTTGCCTCCCACACCATATATCCTCTATAACTTCCACAGAGCATCTCTATGAACTCTATCATATGCCTTCTCCAGATCCATAAATGCTACATACAAATCCATTTGCTTTTCTAAGAAGTTCTCACATACACTCTTCAAAGCAAACACCTGATCCACACATCCTCTATCACTTCTGAAACCACACAGCACTTCCCCAGTCTGATGCTCTGTACATGCCTTCAATCTTTCAATCAATATCCTCCCGTATAATTTCCCAGAAATACTCAACAAACTTATGACTCTGTAATTTGAGCACTCACTTTTATCACATTTGCCTTTGTACAATGGCACTATGCAAGCGTTCCACCAATCATCAGGCACCTCACCCGGAGTCATACATACATTACATAAACTTACCAACCAGTGAACAATACAGTCATCCGATTTTTTAATAAATTCCACTGCAATACCATCCAAACCCGCTGCCTTGTTGGCTTTCATCTTCCGCAAAGCTTTTGCTACCTCTTCTCTGTTTACCAAATCATTCTCCCTAACCATCTCACTTTGCACACATACTCGACCAAAACACCCTATATCTGCCACTCTATCACCAAACACATTCAACAAACCTTCAAAATACTCACTCCATCTCCTTCTCACATCACCACTACTTGTTTTCACCTCCGCATTTGCCCCCCTACACTGAAGTTCCCATTTGTTCCCTTATCTTACGCACTTTATTTACCTCCTTCCAAAACATCTTTTTATTCTCCCTAAAATTAAATGATACTCTCTCACCCCAACTCTCATTTGCCCTCTTTAACCTCTTGCACCTCTCTCGTGACATCCTGCCTCTTTCTTTTATACATCTCCCAGTCATTTGCATCATTTCCCTGCAAAAGTCGTCCAAATGGCTCTCTCTTCTCTTTCACTAATAATCTTACTTCTTCATCCCACCACTCACTACACTTTCTGAACTGCCCACCTCCCATTGTTCTCATGCCACAAGCATCTTTTGAGCAAGCCATCACTGCCTACCTAAATACATTCCATTCCTCTCCCACTCCCCTTACGTCTGTTGTTCTCACCTTTTTCCGTTCTCTACTCAGTCTCTCCTGCTACTTCCTCACACAAGTCTCTTTCCCAAGCTCATTTAATCTCACCACTCTTTTCACCCAAATATTCTCTTTTCATATCTGAGAACTTCTAGAAATCTTCACCTTTGCCTCACCAAGATAATGATCAGACATCCCTTCAGTTGCATCTCTCAGCACATTAACATCCAAAAGTATCTCTTCAGCGCGCCTGTCAATTAATACGTAATCAATAACGCTCTTTGGCCATCTCTCCTACTTACATACGTATATATATATATATATATATATATATATATATATATATATATATATATATATATATATATATTCATTTTTTTTTCATTCATTTTAAGCTAGAAGTTTCAGTTTTCTAAATTGTTTCTTACATTTTTCATATGTATACATATGTATGTGTGTGTGTGTGTATATGTGCGTATGTATGTGTATGTGTGTGTATGTGTATATGTATATATATATGTATATTATCCCTGGGGATAGGGGTGAAAGAATACTTCCCACGTATTCCTCGCGTGTCGTAGAAAGCGACTAAAGGGGACGGGAGCGGGGGGCCAGAAATCCTCCCCTCCTTGTATTAACTTTCTAAAATGGGAAACAGAAGAAGGAGTCACGCGGGGAGTGCTCATCCTCCTCGAAGGCTCAGAGTGGGGTGCCTAAATGTGTGTGGATGTAACCAAGATGTGAAAAAAGGAGAGATAGGTAGTATGTTTGAGGAAAGGAACCTGGATGTTTTGGCTCTGAGTGAAACGAAGCTCAAGGGTAAAGGGGAAGAGTGGTTTGGGAATGTCTGGGGAGTAAAGTCAGGGGTTAGTGAGAGGACAAGAGCAAGGGAAGGAGTAGCAATACTCCTGAAACAGGAGTTGTGGGAGTATGTGATAGAGCGTAAGAAAGTAAATTCTCGATTAATATGGGTAAAACTGAAAGTTGATGGAGAGAGGTGGGTGATTATTGGTGCATATGCACCTGGTCATGAGAAGAAAGATCAAGAGAGGCAAGTGTTTTGGGAGCAGCTGAATGAGTGTGTTAGTGGTTTTGATGCACGAGACCGGGTTATAGTGATGGGTGATTTGAATGCAAAGGTGAGTAATGTGGCAGTTGAGGGAATAATTGGTATACATGGGGTGTTCAGTGTTGTAAATGGAAATGGTGAAGAGCTTGTAGATTTATGTGCTGAAAAAGGACTGATGATTGGGAATACCTGGTTTAAAAAGCGAGATATACATAAGTATACTTATGTAAGTAGGAGAGATGGCCAGAGAGCGTTATTGGATTACGTGTTAGTTGACAGGCGTGCGAAAGAGAGACTTTTGGATGTTAATGTGCTGAGAGGTGCAACTGGAGGGATGTCTGATCATTATCTTGTGGAGGCTAAGGTGAAGATTTGTATGGGTTTTCAGAAAAGAAGAGTGAATGTTGGGGTGAAGAGGGTGGTGAGAGTGAGTGAGCTTGAGAAGGAGACCTGTGTGAGGAAGTACCAGGAGAGACTGAGTACAGAATGGAAAAAGGTGAGAACAATGGAAGTAAGGGGAGTGGGGGAGGAATGGGATGTATTTAGGGAATCAGTGATGGATTGCGCAAAACATGCTTGTGGCATGAGAAGAGTGGGAGGTGGGTTGATTAGAAAGGGTAGTGAGTGGTGGGATGAAGAAGTAAGAGTATTAGTGAAAGAGAAGAGAGAGGCATTTGGACGATTTTTGCAAGGAAAAAATGCAATTGAGTGGGAGATGTATAAAAGAAAGAGACAGGAGGTCAAGAGAAAGGTGCAAGAGGTGAAAAAAAGGGCAAATGAGAGTTGGGGTAAGAGAGTATCATTAAATTTTAGGGAGAATAAAAAGATGTTCTGGAAGGAGGTAAATAAAGTGCGTAAGACAAGGGAGCAAATGGGAACTTCGGTGAAGGGCGCAAGTGGGGAGGTGATAACAAGTAGTGGTGATGTGAGAAGGAGATGGAGTGAGTATTTTGAAGGTTTGTTGAATGTGTTTGATGATAGAGTGGCAGATATAGGGTGTTTTGGTCGAGGTGGTGTGCAAAGTGAGAGGGTTAGGGAAAATGATTTGGTAAACAGAGAAGAGGTAGTGAAAGCTTTGCGGAAGATGAAAGCCGGCAAGGCAGCAGGTTTGGATGGTATTGCAGTGGAATTTATTAAAAAAGGGGGTGACTGTATTGTTGACTGGTTGGTAAGGTTATTTAATGTATGTATGATTCATGGTGAGGTGCCTGAGGATTGGCGGAATGCGTGCATAGTGCCATTGTACAAAGGCAAAGGGGATAAGAGTGAGTGCTCAAATTACAGAGGTATAAGTTTGTTGAGTATTCCTGGTAAATTATATGGGAGGGTATTGATTGAGAGGGTGAAGGCATGTACAGAGCATCAGATTGGGGAAGAGCAGTGTGGTTTCAGAAGTGGTAGAGGATGTGTGGATCAGGTGTTTGCTTTGAAGAATGTATGTGAGAAATACTTAGAAAAGCAAATGGATTTGTATGTAGCATTTATGGATCTGGAGAAGGCATATGATAGAGTTGATAGAGATGCTCTGTGGAAGGTATTAAGAATATATGGTGTGGGAGGAAAGTTGTTAGAAGCAGTGAAAAGTTTTTATCGAGGATGTAAGGCATGTGTACGTGTAGGAAGAGAGGAAAGTGATTGGTTCTCAGTGAATGTAGGTTTGCGGCAGGGGTGTGTGATGTCTCCATGGTTGTTTAATTTGTTTATGGATGGGGTTGTTAGGGAGGTAAATGCAAGAGTTTTGGAAAGAGGGGCAAGTATGAAGTCTGTTGGGGATGAGAGAGCTTGGGAAGTGAGTCAGTTGTTGTTCGCTGATGATACAGCGCTGGTGGCTGATTCATGTGAGAAACTGCAGAAGCTGGTGACTGAGTTTGGAAAAGTGTGTGGAAGAAGAAAGTTAAGAGTAAATGTGAATAAGAGCAAGGTTATTAGGTACAGTAGGGTTGAGGGTCAAGTCAATTGGGAGGTGAGTTTGAATGGAGAAAAACTGGAGGAAGTGAAGTGTTTTAGATATCTGGGAGTGGATCTGGCAGCGGATGGAACCATGGAAGCGGAAGTGGATCATAGGGTGGGGGAGGGGGCGAAAATTCTGGGGGCCTTGAAGAATGTGTGGAAGTCGAGAACATTATCTCGGAAAGCAAAAATGGGTATGTTTGAAGGAATAGTGGTTCCAACAATGTTGTATGGTTGCGAGGCGTGGGCTATGGATAGAGTTGTGCGCAGGAGGATGGATGTGCTGGAAATGAGATGTTTGAGGACAATGTGTGGTGTGAGGTGGTTTGATCGAGTGAGTAACGTAAGGGTAAGAGAGATGTGTGGAAATAAAAAGAGCGTGGTTGAGAGAGCAGAAGAGGGTGTTTTGAAGTGGTTTGGGCACATGGAGAGGATGAGTGAGGAAAGATTGACCAAGAGGATATATGTGTCGGAGTTGGAGGGAACAAGGAGAAGAGGGAGACCAAATTGGAGGTGGAAAGATGGAGTGAAAAAGATTTTGTGTGATCGGGGCCTGAGCATGCAGGAGGGTGAAAGGAGGGCAAGGAATAGAGTGAATTGGAGCGATGTGGTATACCGGGGTTGACGTGCTGTCAGTGGATTGAAGCAGGGCATGTGAAGCGTCTGGGGTAAACCATGGAAAGCTGTGTAGGTATGTATATTTGCGTGTGTGGACGTATGTATATACATGTGTATGGGGGGGGGGTGGGCCATTTCTTTCGTCTGTTTCCTTGCGCTACCTCGCAAACGCGGGAGACAGCGACAAAGTATAATAAATAAATAAAATATAAAATATATATATATATATATATATATATATATATATATATATATATATATATATATATATATATATATATATATATATATATATATATATATATATATATATATATATATATATATATATATATATATATATATGTAATGCAATTCCTAGTTGATTTCCAGACAAAATAAGGTTTGAAATACACTACAGTATTATAACGTTATATTCCCGTTCAATCTAAGCCCAAAATGTACTAATGAAAAGATGCCAGATAAAAAGGTTTCAACGCAGCCTTACGATCCCACCCGCGCTGGGCGTTATCAAAGCAAATTAAATCCCTGGAGGACGAGAGACCACTAACACTTGGCCATAACTTGTACTGGATCAGCTACACCATAATGGACATCTTGGGTGGCACAACAGTTACGGGTCATACTTTTGTTACTTTGCGACACAGGTTGGTACGTTGATTCTAGGAGATATCACATTTTCATATTTTCTAAGCGCAATAGGTTACTGAAAAACTGGCCTGTACTGACGGAGCAGCCCAAGTACTCATATGCTTTGTTTAAATCTCATAGAACGTGGTACAGGTGTCGCTCGTAAAGTAATAAAAAGCGAAAAGACTGCAGGGTGAAAGTGGACTCCATTTCTGTGTCTAGAAAGAAAAAAATTAATAGTATTTTCACAATCAAGAAATAAAATTAGAAGTTTATGAGCAAATTTCAGACATTAGATTGAGTGCTTTTATTTCAGGGGTAGAGGTTAAGATGAACGATAACTCTGTTCAGAAATACACCTCAGCTTTTGGAGCTGTTGGAATCTGTGATTCAGGAGAACTTTCATCAATTCATTCAAAGTTTATCTACCGTGTGAATTTCATGACAGATCCTCATCACACAGAATCTTTGGGAAGTGTTCATGTCCCTTCTACCCACATCATAGGCTAGGCTATGATATATCTCTTCTACTCATAACATAAGCCTATGCTGTCATGCTGTTTGGTGCACACACTACAGCAATCCCCTACAAGGTGAAATAGACCTTAAATGAAAAACGGTATAATCAAAGCATACCAAATGCTCTTTTTAATGAAGTTAGACCTAAACGACATTATAATTCTAAGGGACATAATAGAGGTAAAATCCTTGTTAAATTCAGCAACAATCGCCAAAGAAAAGAACTGTTTCAAATCCATTTTCATGTTGTGTAATGCGGATCTCAAGAAAAGCCAGACACTTGCAAACTTCTGCCTCAACAGATAATCTGATATGGCCATATTAAGAGTTCGCATAATCCAAGAACATTGGAGTATGATCGAGGAATTTATGAATAAAAAACTGTTAGAAAATACTATAAAAACTGGTTTTTTTTCTTTTTTTCGTCTGTTTCCTGGCGTTACCTCGCTCAAGCAGGGTTTGAAGATCTTATTTCCTGTGGAGTGGGGTGGCGCCGCAAATGGATGAAGGCGAGCAAGTATGAATATATATTTGTGTATATATATATATATATATATATACCTTTTTATGTTAGCTGAGACGGCATGGGCAGCTGAGCCCCTAATCAAGCCCATCCCATGAACGTTTTATATATATATATATATATATATATATATATATATATATATATATATATATATATATATATATATATATATATTCTTTTTTTTTTCTTTGTCGCTGTCTCCCACGTTTGCGAGGTAGCGCAAGGAAACAGACGAAAGAGATGGCCCAGCCAACCCCCATACACAATGTATATACATACACGTCCACACACGCAAATATACATACCTATACATCTCAATGTACACATATATATACACACACAGACACATACATATATACCCATGCACACAATTCACACTGTCTGCCTTTATTCATTCCCATCGCCATCTCGCCACACATGGATTACCATCCCCCTTCCCCCTCATGTGTGCGAGGTAGCACTAGGAAATAAAAACAAAGGCCCCATTCGTTCACACTCAGTCTCTAGCTGTCAAGGAATAATGCCCGAAACCACAGCTCCCTTTCCACATCCAACACAAACCTCGCCAGGTGGTAGAGTGACCCGCAGTGTATCGAGACAGACTTCCCCAAAACTTTTTTAAAGGGGAAGTAAATGTTTATAGTTGTGTTACTGGAGTGATAGTTTTCATACATGGTGCTTTGACAAGAAAATAGTGAAATTAGAAAAAATGTGGCTTAGACATTGAAGCTTATTGATACAGTGGTTAAATTGATGAGAACTACTATTGACGTTTGTGTAAATAAATTATACATTTCCCTTTTCCATAGCCAGAGGTTGAACCATTATGCGACATTCATTTTTTCATTTCATTTCAAGCTAGAAGTTTCAGTTTTCTAAATTATTTCTTACATTTTTCATATGTATATATATGCTTATGTGTGTGTGTGTATATGTGCGTATGTATGTGTATGTATATATATATATGTATATATATATATATATATATATATATATATATATATATATATATATATATATATATATATATATATATATATATATATATATATATATTATCCCTGGGGATAGGGGTGAAAGAATACTTCCCACGCATTCCTCGGGTGTCGTAGAAGGCGACTAGAGGGGACGGGAGCGGGGGGCCAGAAATCCTCCCCTCCTTATATTTTTTTAACTTTCTAAAATGGGAAACAGAAGAAGGAGTCACGCGGGGAGTGCTCATCCTCCTCGAAGGCTCAGACTGGGGTGTCTAAATGTGTGTGGATGTAACCAAGATGTGAAAAAAGGAGAGATAGGTAGTATGTTTGAGGAAAGGAACCTGGATGTTTTGGCTCTGAGTGAAACGAAGCTCAAGGGTAAAGGGGAAGGGTGGTTTGGGAATGTCTTGGGAGTAAAGTCAGGGGTTAGTGAGAGGACAAGAGCAAGGGAAGGAGTAGCAGTACTCATGAAACAGGAGTTGTGGGAGGATGTGATAGAATGTAAGAAATTAAATTCTCGATTAATATGGGTAAAACTGAAAGTTCATGGAGAGAGATGGGTGATTATTGGTGCATATGCACCTGGACATGAGAAGAAAGATCATGAGAGGCAAGTGTTTTGGGAGCAGCTGAATGAGTGTGTTAGTGGTTTTGATGCACGAGACCGGGTTATAGTGATGGGTGATTTGAATGCAAAGGTGAGTAATGTGGCAGTTGAGGGAATAATTGATATACATGGGGTGTTCAGTGTTGCAAATGGAAATGGTGAAGAGCTTGTAGATTTATGTGCTGAAAAAGGTCTGTTGATTGGGAATAACTGGTTTAAAAAGCGAGATATACATAAGTATACGTAAGTAAGTAGGAGAGATGGCCAGAGAGCGTTATTGGATTACGTGTTAATTGACAGGCGCGCGAAAGAGAGACTTTTGGATGTTAATGTGCTGAGAGGTGCAACTGGAGGGATGTCTGATCATTATCTTGTGGAGGCTAAGGTGAAGATTTGTATGGGTTTTCAGAAAAGAAGAGTGAATGTTGGGGTGAAGAGGGTGGTGAGAGTAAGTGAGCTTGGGAAGGAGACTTGTGTGAGGAAGTACCAGGAGAGACTGAGTACAGAATGGAAAAAGGTGAGAACAAAGGAGGTAAGGGGAGTGGGGGAGGAATGGGATGTATTTAGGGAATCAGTGATGGATTGCGCAAAAGATGCTTGTGGCATGAGAAGAGTGGGAGGTGGGTTGATTAGAAAGGGTAGTGAGTGGTGGGATGAAGAAGTAAGATTATTAGTGAAAGAGAAGAGAGAGGCATTTTGACGATTTTTGCAGGGGAAAAATGCAATTGAGTGGGAGGTGTATAAAAGAAAGAGACAGGATATCAAGAGAAAGGTGCAAGAGGTGAAAAAAAGGGCAAATGAGAGTTGGGGTGAGCGAGTATCATTAAATTTTAGGGAGAATAAAAAGATGTTCTGGAAGGAGGTAAATAAAGTGCGTAAGACAAGGGAGCAAATGGGAACTTCAGTGAAGGGCGAAAATGGGGAGGTGATAACAAGTAGTGGTAATGTGAGAAGGAGATGGAGTGAGTATTTTGAAGGTTTGTTGAATGTGTTTGATGATAGAGTGGCAGATATAGGGTGTTTTGGTCGAGGTGGTGTGCAAAGCGAGAGGGTTAGGGAAAATGATTTGGTAAACAGAGAAGAGGTAGCAAAAGCTTTGCGGAAGATGAAAGCCGGCAAGGCAGCAGGTTTGGATGGTATTGCAGTGGAATTTATTAAAAAAGGGGGTGACTGTATTATTGACTGGTTGGTAAGGTTATTTAATGTATGTATGACTCATGGTGAGGTGCCTGAGGATTGACGGAATGCGTGCATAGTGCCATTGTACAAAGGCAAAGGAGATAAGAGTGAGTGCTCAAATTACAGAGGTATAAGTTTGTTGAGTATTCCTGGTAAATTATATGTGAGGGTATTGAATGAGAGGGTGAAGGCATGTACAGAGCATCAGATTGGGGAAGAGCAGTGTTGCTTCAGAAGTGGTAGAGGATGTGTGGATCAGGTGTTTGCTTTGAAGAATGTATGTGAGAAATACTTAGAAAAGCAAATGGATTTGTATGTAGCATTTATGGATCTGGAGAAGGCATATGATAGAGTGGAAGGTATTAAGAATATATGGTGTGGGAGGCAAGTTGTTAGATGCAGTGAAAAGTTTTTATCGAGGATGTAAGGCATGTGTACGTGTAGGATGAGAGGAAAGTGATTGTTTCTCAGTGAATGTAGGTTTGCAGCAGGGGTGTTTGATGTCTCCATGGTTGTTTAATTTGTTTATGTATGGGGTTGTTAGGGAGGTGAATGCAAGAGTTTTGGAAAGAGGGGCAAGTATGAAGTCTGTTGGGGATGAGAGAGCTTGGGAAGTGAGTCAGTTGTTGTTCGCTGATGATACAGCGCTGGTGGCTGATTCATGTGAGAAACTGCAGAAGCTGGTGACTGAGTTTGGTAAAGTGTGTGGAAGAAGAAAGTTAAGAGTAAATGTGAATAAGAGCAAGGTTATTAGGTACAGTAGGGTTGAGGGTCAAGTCAATTGGGAGGTGAGTTTGAATGGAGAAAAACTGGAGGAAGTAAGTGTTTTAGATATATGGGAGTGGATCTGGCAGCGGATGGAACCATGGAAGCGGAAGTGGATCATAGGGTGGGGGAGGGAGTTAAAATTCTGGGAGCCTTGAAGAATGTGTGGAAGTCGAGAACATTATCTCAGAAAGCAAAAATGGGTATGTTTGAAGGAATAGTGGTTCCAACAATGTTGTATGGTTGCGAGGCGTGGGCTATGGATAGAGTTGTGCGCAGGAGGATGGATGTGCTGGAAATGCGATGTTTGAGGACAATGTGTGGTGTGAGGTGGTTTGATCGAGTAAGTAACGTAAGGGTAAGAGAGATGTGTGGAAATAAAAAGAGCGTGGTTGAGAGAGAAGAAGAGGGTGTTTTGAAATGGTTTGGGCACATGGAGAGAATGAGTGAGGAAAGATTGACCAAGAGGATATATGAGTCGGAGGTGGAGGGAACGAGGAGAAGTGGGAGACCAAATTGGAGGTGGAAAGATGGAGTGAAAAAGATTTTGTGTGATCGGGGCCTGAACCTACAGGAGGGTGAAAGGAGGGCAAGGAATAGAGTGAATTGGATCGATGTGGTATACCGGGGTTGACGTGCTGTCAGTGGATTGAATCAGGGCATGTGAAGCGTCTGGGGTAAACCATGGAAAGCTGTGTAGGTATGTATATTTGCGTGTGTGGACGCATGTATATACATGTGTATGGGGGTGGGTTGGGCCATTTCTTTCGTCTGTTTCCTTGCGCTACCTCGCAAACGCGGGAGACAGCGACAAAGCAAAAACGAAAAAAAAAATAATATATATATATATATATATATATATATATATATATATATATATATATATATATATATATATATATATATATATTTTTTTTTTTTTTTTTTGCTTTGTCGCTGTCTCCCGCGTTTGCGAGGTAGCGCAAGGAAACAGACGAAAGAAATGGCACAACCAACCCCCATACACATGCCTTGATTCAATCCACTGACAGCACGTCAACCCCGGTATACCACATCGCTCCAGTTCACTCTATTCTTTGCCCTCCTTTCACCCTCCTGCATGTTCAGGCCCCGATCACTCAAAATCTTTTTCACTACATCTTTCCACCTCCAATTTGGTCTCCCTCTTCTCCTCGTTCCCTCCACCTCCGACACATATATCCTCTTGGTCAATCTTTCCTCACTCATTCTCTCAATGTGACCAAACCATTTCAAAACACCCGCTTCTGCTCTCTAAACCAACCTCTTTTTATTTCCACACATCTCTCTTACCCTTACGTTACTTACTCGATCAAACCACCTCACAACATACATTGTCCTCAAACATCTCATTTCCAGCACATCCATCCTCCTGCGCACAACTCTATCCATAGTCCACGCCTCGCAACCATACAACATTGGTGGAACCACTATTCCTTCAAACATACCCATTTTTGCTTTCCGAGATAATGTTCTCGACTTCCACACATTCTTCAAGGCTCCCAGAATTTTCGCCCCCTCCCCCACCCTATGATCCACTTCCGCTTCCATGGTTCCATCCGCTGCCAGATCCACTCCCATATATCTAAAACACTTCACTTCCTCCAGTTTTTCTCCATTCAAACTCACCTCCCAATTGAATTGACCCTCAACCCTAATGTACCTAATAACCTTGCTCTTATTCACGATAACTCTTAACTTTCTTCTTTCACACACTTTACCAAACTCAGTCACCAGCTTCTGCAGTTTCTCACATGAATCAGCCACCAGCGCTGTATCATCAGCGAACAACAACTGACTCACTTCCCAAGCTCTCTCATCCCCAACAGACTTCATACTTGCCCCTCTTTCCAAAACTCTTGCATTCACCTCCCTAACAACCCCATCCATAAACAAATTAAACAACCATGGAGACATCACACACCCCTGCTGCAAACCTACATTCACTGAGAACCAATCAATTTCCTCTCTTCCTACACGTACACAAGCCTTACATCCTCGATAAAAACTTTTCACTGCTTCTAACAACTTGCCTCCCACACCATATATTCTTAATACCTTCCACAGAGCATCTCTATCAACTCTATCATATGCCTTCTCCAGATCCATAAATGCTACATACAAATCCATTTGCTTTTCTAAGTATTTCTCACATACATTCTTCAAAGCAAACACCTGATCCACACATCCTCTACCACTTCTGAAACCCCAATCTGATGCTCTGTACATGCCTTCACCCTCTCAATCAATACCCTTCCATATAATTTCCCAGGAATACTCAACAAACTTATACCTCTGTAATTTGAGCACTCACTCTTATCCTTTTTGCCTTTGTACAATGGCACTATGCACGCATTCCGCCAATCCTCAGGCACCTCACCATGAGTCATACATACATTAAATAACCTTACCAACCAGTCTACAATACAGTCACCCCCTTTTTTAATAAATTCCACTGCAATACCATCCAAACCTGCTGCCTTGCCGGCTTTCATCTTCCACAAAGCTTTTACTACCTCTTCTCTGTTTACAAACTCATTTTCCCTAACCCTCGCACTTTGCACACCACCTCGACCAAAACACCCTATATCTGCCACTCTATCATCAAACACATTCAACAAACCTTCAAAATACTCACTCCATCTCCTTCTCACATCACCACTACTTGTTATCACCTCCCCATTTGCGCCCTTCACTGAAGTTCCCATTTGCTCCCTTGTCTTACGCACTTTATTTACCTCCTTCCAAAACATCTTTTTATTCTCCCTAAAATTTAATGATACTCTCTCACCCCAACTCTCATTTGCCCTTTTTTCACCTCTTGCACCTTTCTCTTGACCTCCTGTCTCTTTCTTTTATACGTCTCCCACTCAATTTCATTTTTTCCCTACAAAAATCGTCCAAATGCCTCTCTCTTCTCTTTCACTAATACTC
>NC_092235.1:41199551-41219551 GCF_036320965.1 Panulirus ornatus | reverse complement strand
GAATATGGATGGGTAGGGTACTTAATTCTTCCAGGATATTAAGAAAGAATACGATAGAGTTTCAATCTGCCCACCATGTGCTTGGAAGGATTTTAACCATTCCATATGTTGATCATACACAGAGGACCTCAGCTTGAGGATAGGGGTTTGGTGCACAAGGTAACGTGATGATAAGAATCGCCCGGAAGCTTAATTCTAATTAGACGTAAAGTGTACATTCAATGTACACATTTTGTTCAGTTCCTTAGCAAAGGTTCTATGGTTCGCCATATTCACTAAGTGTGCGTGGAGAAGAGAATGTCATCAATTTCACCGATAGCTTGTTTGGAGGACGGGTGCTTTTGTTTATACTTGTTCCTGCTGTTTGAGAACCGTTAGATATATCTTGTTTTTCTGTTTCTTTTTCTTATAGATCTTTCCTCTTTATTTTCCTCCTTTCTTAAGGTACAGCTTATGGTTACTGTGCTTTCTGTTGGAGTGGAGGCAATGATGGGCTACTTTATGAAGATATTCTAGGAAGGTATGTCCATCGTACAAGCATTCCGAGCACACTTTGACGTCGGTAGTGAGGCTGTGCGTTCCTCACGCTGTCTAACCTGGAGCCCCGACAGCAGTTTTTAACTCTGACTTACTGCTCTATTCCTGTACCTGATTTGGGCCTAAGAATTTCGAGTCCAGCTTTCCTTCGATGTTTTCCCATCCTTAACTCTGTCAACCTAATTGTAGAATATGGATTGCAGGCTGGGTATCTTGATGACCTCACATATCTTTGCCCAGTTTTTCTCTTTATAATCAAAGTCTTTTTTCACTGTAGACCCTTGGAAGGATGTAAACCTCAAATGTAACCTCTGGAAGGATCTAAACCTCAAATGTAACTTTTGGAAGTATCTAAACTTTAATTGTAACCTCTGGAAGGATATAGACCCCAAATCCGTAAAGTTTCAGGATATCAACCGATTCTGTTGACAACATGTTCTCCACAGTTTGTTGACTAATACACAGCGCAACATATTGTCATATATTGTCAACATATTGTCAGGGTGTCGATGATGGTCATGGTCGGCAGTAATGGCCTGTTTTTCTTGGTCTTACCCTCTTTTACCCTTACTCTTTTTTGTATCATATTAAGCAATATCCATCTTCATCCCTGTAGTTCGCAATACCGATATAGATGTGATCTTATCTTCATTACAATTTGCTTCAGCCAAGGTGCATAACTCCTCATCCTTAACCCTTGTATGGGATACAGCTTGAAGGGAGGTACTCCATGGCTGGAATCTGTACTGCCTGGCAAGCGGTATCCTCGCTCCATCATTCAGCACAGAACGTGCTTTCCTAAGCGGCTTATGAAGATACCGCTCATAACCACAACCCCTGCCCCAGAGACAAGCAACATGATCACATATCCAACCGGGAGCTTGGCGGAAACAAGAAAATGTATTCCCTCCTACTAAGATTCCCCACAATCCTACTCCTGAGTGGGTGAGGTGCCCGCTGCTACATCCGTTTGGTGAATGGAGATATGGAGATCTGCAGACATTTTCAATTTGGCAAAGGATGAATATAATGATATATTGTTGAAATAGATTCTGAAACCTCATCAGAGTGGCACGTCACTCGATGTTTGCCGTCACCTGGCATTGCTAGGTTTCATCGTGGACACGGCCAAGAGCTGTATCGCCTCCGCAATTCCTACACAAAGACGATTACGTAGCAGGTTAAACCGTCAATAAGCGAGACAAGAAGAATGATCTGGGTTCACCCAGAATCTTCAACAAAATGAAGTTGGAATCCGAATATTCATGGTTAGAGTGTGATCTTCAGGAGGGCCGATAAACTGTTTAAAAGTCAGGCAAAATTCCATTGAAGTGGGGCTATATCCTTCTCTTTCTTTCTTTTCAGTGGCTAACTAGCATATCTGGGAGTGAAGGACAGCGAATGAGGCAAAAGGGTATGCCCTTCTCTCTTCGTGGGGAGAGGACACAGAGTATCTATCTCGAGGTAAGTGAGTCTCCCTGTTCACTGTGAGGTGTGTCTTACACGCTCTACCTATCACAGACTGTGAGTTGTTGGGTGACTATAAACATAAGAGCGGTGAGCAAGTTATATATATATATATATATATATATATATATATATATATATATATATATATATATATATATATATATATATATATTTTTAATTTTGCTTTGTCGCTGTCTCCCGCGTTTGCGAGGTAGCGCAAGGACACAGACGAAAGAAATGGCCCAACCCACCCCCATACACAGTGTATATACTTACACGTCCAGACACGCAAATATACATACCCATACATCTCAATGTACACATATATATACACACACAGACACATACATATATACCCATGCACACAATTCACACTGTCTGCCTTTATTAATTTCCATCGCCACCTCGCCACACATGGAATAACATCCCCCTCCCCCCTCATGTGTGCGAGGTAGCGCTAGGTAAAGACAACAAATGCCCCATTCGTTCACACTCAGTCTCTAGCTGTCATGCAATAATGCCCGAAACCACAGCTCCCTTTCCATATCCAGGCCCCACACAACTTTCCATGGCTTACCCCAGACTCTTCACATGCCCTGATTCAATCCACTGACAGCACGTCAACCCCTGTATACCACATCGATCCAATTCACTCTATTCCTTGCCCGCCTTTCACCCTCCTGGATGTTCAGGCCCCGATCACTCAAAATCTTTTTCACTCCATCTTTCCACCTCCAATTTGGTCTCTCACTTCTCCTCCTTCCCTCCACCTCCGACACATATATCCTCTTGGTCAATCTTTCCTCACTCATTCCCTCCATGTGCCCAAACCATTTCAAAACACCCTCTTCTGCTCTCTCAACCACGCTCTTTTTATTTCCACACATCTCTCTTACCCTTACATCACTTACTCGATCAAACCACCTCACACCACATATTGTCCTCAAACATCTCATTTCCAGCACATCCACCCTCCTGCGCACTACTGTATCCAGAGCCCACGCCTCGCAACCATAAAACATTGTTGCAACCACTATTCCTTCAAACATAGCCATTTTTTGCTTTCGGAATGCGACTAGAGGAGATGGGAGCGGGTTGGCCAGAAATCCTCCCCTCCTTGTATTTTAACTTTCTAAAATAGGAAACATAATATATATATATATATATATATATATATATATATATATATATATATATATATATATATATATATATATAATATATATATATATATATATATATATATATATATATATATATATATATATATATATATATATATATATATATATATATATATATATATATATATATATATATATATCCCTGGGGATAGGGGAGAAAGAATACTTCCCACGCATTCCTCACGTGTCGTAGAAGGCGACTAAAGGGGACGGGAGCGGGGGGCCAGAAACCCTCCCCTCCTTGCATTTTAATTTTCTAAAAGGGGAAACAGAAGAAGGAGTCACGCGAGGAGTGCTCATCCTCCTCGAAGGCTTAGACTGGGGAGTCTAAATGTGTGTGGATGTAACCAAGATGAGAAAAAAGGAGAGATAGGTAGTATGTTTGAGGAAAGGAACCTGGATGTTTTGCCTCTGAGTTAAACGAAGTTAAAGGGTAAAGGGGAAGAGTGGTTTGGGAATGTTTTGGGAGTAAAGTCAGGGGTTAGTGAGAGGACAAGATCAAGGGAAGGAGTAGCACTACTCCTGAATCAGGAGTTGTGGGAGTATGTGATAGAGTGTAAGAAGGTAAATTCTAGATTAATATGGGTAAAACTGAAAGTTGATGGAGAGAGATGGGTGATTATTGGTGCATATGCACCTGGGCATGAGAAGAAAGATCACGAGAGGCAAGTGTTTTGGGAGCAGCTGAATGAGTGTGTTAGTGGTTTTGATGCACGAGACCGGGTTATAGTGATGGGTAATTTGAATGCAAAGGTGACTAATGTGGCAGTTGAGGGAATAATTGGTGTACATGGAGTGTTCAGCGTTGTAAATGGAAATGGTGAAGAGCTTGTAGATTTATGTGCTGAAAAAGTACTGGTGATTGGGAATACCTGGTTTAAAAAGCGAGATATACATAAGTATACGTATGTAAGTAGGAGAGATGGCCAGAGAGCGTAATAGGATTACGTGTTAATTGATAGACGCACGAAAGAGAGACTTTTGGATGTTAATGCGCTGAGAGGTGCAACTGGAGGGATGTCTGATCATTATCTTGTGGAGGCGAAGGTGAAGATTTGTGGGGGTTTTCAGAAAAGAAGAGAGAATGTTGGGGTGAAGAGAGTGGTGAGAGTAAGTGAGCTTGGGAAGGAGACTTGTGTGAGGAAGTACCAGGAGAGACTGAGTACAGAATGGAAAAAGGTGAGAACAAAGGAGGTAAGGGGAGTGGGGGAGGAATTGGATGTATTTAGGGAATCAGTGATGGCTTGCGCAAAAGATGCTTGTGGCATGAGGAGCGTGGGATATGGGTTGATTAGAAAAGGTAGTGTGTGGTGGGATGAAGAAGTAAGATTATTAGTGAAAGAGAAGAGAGAGGCATTTGCACGATTTTTGCAGGGAAAATATTCAAATGAGTGGGAGAGGTATAAAAGAAAGAGGCAGGAGGTCAAGAGAAAGGGTGCAAGAGGTGAAAAAGAGGGCAAATGAGAGTTGGGGTGAGAGAGTATCATTAAATTTTAGGGAGAATAAAAAGATGTTTTGGAAGGAGGTAAATAAAGTGCGTAAGACAAGGGAGCAAATGGGAACTTCAGTGAAGGGGGCTAATGGGGAGGTGATAACAAGTAGTGGTGATGTGAGAAGAAGATGGAGTGAGTATTTTGAAGGTTTGTTGAATGTGTTTGATGATAGAGTGGCAGATATAGGGTGTTTTGGTCGAGGTGGTGTGCAAAGTGAGAGGGTTAGGGAAAATGATTTGGTAAATACAGAAGAGGAAGTGAAAGCTTTACGGAAGATGAAAGCCGGCAAAGCAGCAGGTTTGGATGGTATTGCAGTGGAATTTATCAAAAAAGGGGGTGACAGTATTGTTGACTGGTTGGTGAGGTTATTTAATGTATGTATGACTCATGGTGAGGTGCCTGAGGATTGGAGGAATGCTTGCATAGTGCCATTGTACAAAGGCAAAGTGGATAAGAGTGAGTGCTCAAATTACAGAGGTATAAGTTTGTTGAGTATTCCTGGTAAATTATATGGGAGGGTATTGATTGAGAGGGTGAAGGCATGTAAAGAGCATCAGATTGAGGAAGAGCAGTGTGGTTTCAGAAGTGGTAGAGGATGTGTGGATCAGGTGTTTGCTTTGAAGAATGTATGTGAGAAATACTTAGAAAAACAAATGGATTTGTATGTAGCACTTATGGATCTGTGAGAAGGCATATGATAGATTTGATAGAGATTCTCTGTGGAAGGTTTTAAGAATATATGGTGTGGGAGGCAAGTTGTTAGAAGCAGTGAAAAGTTTTTATCGAGGATGTAAGGCATGTGTACGTGTAGGAAGAGAGGAAAGTGATTGGTTCTCAGTGAATGTGTGTTTGCGGCAGGGGTGTGTCATGTCTCCATGGTTGTTCAATTTGTTTATGGATGGGGTTGTTAGGGAGGTGAATGCAAGAGTTTTGGAAAGAGGGGCAAGTATGCAGTCTGTTGTGGATGAAAGAGCTTGGGAAGTGAGTCAGTTGTTGTTCGCTGATGATACAGAGCTGGTGGCTGATTCACGTAAAAAACTGCAGAAACTGGTGGCTGAGTTTGGTAAAGTGTGTGAAAGAAGAAAGTTAAGAGTAAATGTGAATAAGAGCAAGGTTATTAGGTACAGTAGGGTTGAGGGTCAAGTCAATTAGGAGGTAAGTTTAAATGGAGAGAAACTGGAGGAAGTGAAGTGTTTTAGATATCTGGGAGTGGATCTGGCAGCGGATGGAATCATGGAAGCGGAAGTGAATCATAGGGTGGGGGAGGGGGCGAAAATTCTGGGAGCCTTGAAGAATGTTTGGAAGTCGAGAACATCATCTACATACCTAAATCAAATTGCATTAGATGGTAAGATATCCTTTAGTAATTTTGTTTCAAAAAATTCCATATAAAGATTACTTAGTACATGTGAAAGAGGATTACCCATTGACATACCAAATATTTGAGCATAATGAACTCCATTGAATTGAAGTACACAGACTTTTATACACAATTTTATCATTTCAATGAGAACAGACTTTGAAACAGGTAAATGAATATCATGCAAGACATCAAACAAATATTCTAAAAGGTCATCAACTGGAACTTTAGTGAAAAGTGAGGAAACATGAAAGCTAACTAGTTTGAAATAGAAATTATCATTGATATTGTTAAGCTTGTTGACTAAATCTACATTGTTCATGATATTAGAATTTCATATCTTACCCACTAAAGGGCTTAATGAAGAAACTAACCATATTGACAATTTATATGTGATGGAGCCTAATGAAATCACTATAGGTCTTGCTGGAAAATTTTGTGTTCATGTGTTTTGATAAGTCCATACATATATGGCAATGAAGAGGACAAAGATGACAAACTTTTGATATGAGAACCATTAGCTTTCGCAACAACTTCATTACTTTATTGAAATGGGAGTCAACTGCTTCTAGGGGATTTTCACTTAGTTTATAATATATATATATATATATATATATATATATATATATATATATATATATATATATATATATATATATATATATATATATATATATATATATCCATTCTACGCGACCCCTCCCCTAGAAAACAGCATCGCTACAGCGAGGTAGCGCTAGATAAACATGGCTGTGGCATGAGAAAGGTAGGGGAGGGGTAGGCATATTACAAAGGATTGTGAGTTGTGGGATAAAGAAGTAAGATTGTTAGCGAAAGAGAAGAGAGAGGCATTTAGACGGTTTTTGCAGAGATGTAATGCAAATGACTGGGAGATGCATAAAAGAAAGAGGCAGGTCAAGAGAAAAGTACAAGAGGTGAATAAGAGGGCAAATGAGAGTTGAGGTGAGAGATTATCATTACATTTTTGGGAGAATATAAAGATATTTTGGGCTGAGGTAT
Organism: Panulirus ornatus; assembly: GCF_036320965.1. Classification (NCBI taxonomy): domain Eukaryota; kingdom Metazoa; phylum Arthropoda; class Malacostraca; order Decapoda; family Palinuridae; genus Panulirus; species Panulirus ornatus. The sequence goes on along the minus strand of NC_092235.1, from coordinate 41,212,487 downwards.
ATTAGGTGTGCAAGACAAGAAAGCAAATTGGAACATCGGTGAAGCGGGCAAATGGAGAGGTGATAACAAGTTGCGTTGAAGTGAGAAGGAGATTGAGTGAATATTTCGAAGGCTTGTTAAATGTTTTTGATGACAGTGGCAGGTACAGGTTGTTTTGGTCATGGTGGTGTGAGAAGTGAGAGGATTGGGGAGAATGGTTTGGTAAACAGAGAATAGGTAGTGGAAGTTTTGCAGACGATGAAAGCTGGCAAAGCGGGAGTTTGTCTGGAACTGCAGTGGAATTTACTAAAAATGGGTATAACTGTGTTGTTGATTGGTTCGTAAGCATATTCAATGTGAAGTGAAGTGCCTGAGGATTGGTGGAACGCAGCATAGTGCCATTGTACAAAGGCAAAGTGGAGTGCTCAAATTACAGAGGCATAAGTTTGTTGAGCATTCCTGGGAAATCATATGGGAGGGTATTGATTGAGAGGGTGAAGGTATGTACAGAGCATCAGATTGGGGAAAAGCAGTGTGGTTTCAGAAATGGTATAGGATGTGTGGATCGGGTGTTCCCTCTGATGAATGTATGTGAGAAATATTTAGAAAAGCAGATCGATTTGTATGTAGCATTTATGGATCTGGAGAAGGCATATGATAAGAGTTGATAAAGATGCTTTGTGGAAGGTATTAAGAGTGTATGGTCTGGGAAGTAAATTGCTAGAATCAGTAAAAAGTTTTTATCAAGAATGTAGGGCATGTTCATGAGAAGGAAGAGAGGAAAGTGATCGGTTCCAAGTAAACGTCGGTTTGCTGCAGGGTTGTGTGATGTCTCCATGGTTGTTTAATTTGTTTATGGATAGGGCTATTAGGGAGGAGAATGCAGGAGTTTTGGGGAGAGGGACAAGTATGCCGTCTGCTGTGTATGAGAGGGCTTGGGAAATGAGTCATCTACTGTTCGCTGATGATACCGCGCTGGTGGCTGATTCGGGTGTGAAGCTGCAGAGGTTGGTGATTGAGTTTGGTAAAGCGTGCGAAAGAAGAAGGTTGTGAGGAAATGTGACTAAGAGGAAGGTTATTAGGTTCAGTAGGGTTGAGGGACAAGTTAACTGGGAGGTAAGTTTAAAAGGAGAAAAACTGAAGGAAGTGAAGTGTTTTAGATATCTGGGAGTGGACTTAGCAGCAGATGGAACCATGGAAGCTGAAGCGAGTCACAGAGTGGTGGAGGGAGCGAAGGTTTTGGGAGCGTTGGAGAATGAATGTGTGGAAGGCGAGAACGTTATCTCGGAGAGCAAAAATGGGTATGTTGGAAGGAATGGTTTGCTCCAACAGTGTTATATGGTTGAGAGGCATGGGCTATAGATAGGGTTGTGCGGAGGAGGGTGTACGTGTTGGAAATTAAATCTTTGAAGACAATATGTGGTGTGAAGTGGTTTGATCTAGTATGTAATGAAAGGGTAAGAGAGATGTGTGGTAATAAAACGAGTGTGGTTGAGAGAGCAGATGATGGTGTGTCGAAATGGTTTGGACACATGGAGAGAGTGAGTGAGGAAAGATTGACAAAGAAGATATATGTGTCAGAGGCAGAGGGAAGAAGGAAAAGTGGGAGGCCAAATTGGAGGGATGGATGGAGTGTAAAAGATTTTTAGCGATCAGGGCCTGAACATACAGGAGGGTGAAAGGCGTGCAAGGAATAGAGTGATTTGGAACGATGTGGTATACCGGGGTCGACGTGCTATTAATGGATTGAACCAGGGTATGTAAAGCATCTGGGGAAACCATGGAAAGGTGCGTGGGGCCTGGATGTGGAAAGGGATCTGTGATTTCGGTGCATTATATATGACAGCTAGAGACAGAGCATGAACGAATGTGGCCTTTTTTTTTTGTCTCTTCCTGGCGCTACCTCGGGAGGGAGGGGTGCCATTTCCTGAGTGGCAGGGTGGCGACAGGAATGGATGAGGGAAGCTAGTAAGAATATGTACATGTGTGTATACGTATAAGTCTATGTATATGTACGCATTCGTTGAAATGTATATGTCTGTATATGTGCGTGTGTGGGTGTTTATGTATCTACATATGTATGTAGGTTGGTTGGGTCATTCATGATAGTTCTTTGTTGGTCTATGTTTATCTAATTGTTCTTATTACCTTTTCTGTGTGTCCTTCTATCCCTCCTAACAATATTTCTGAATATATCTTATACTTAACATCTTTTTTGTATATATATATATTTGAATGTCCTTTTCATACTGACCAAAAAATAATGTCCCTCCTGAACTGTCCTAACGCAATGTTTTAGTGATAGGCTGGGTACTGAGATGGCCCCTGACTCCCTTTCCTATCTCTATTTGTGTAATTTGTGTCCAGTAAAATGGAAGTCATAATTAGACCTTCTTGTACAATTTCCTATCTTCAATACTTTGCGTGTGAATGAGGTAAACGCCTCTACCTACGTATTTGACCGACAATAGAACTTGCTTAACTCTCTTTGTTGGCTGATGCAATATGGGTCATCCGTTTCCCTCATACTTTTAGCATCATCCTCAAGCATGCTAAGGTACGATTCTAATTTTTCTGGTAAGTCATTTGCGCAAATCAGAGTTGACACTAGGTGCAAGGCCGAGCCCTACGAGACACGACTGTTGATTCTGACTTAGAAAACAGGGACCAATGACATGTGTCCTCCATTCCTCTCTGTTACAAATAATCATCGTTCCCTCACATGCCTACCTGCTATTTCAGTTTACCAAATCCTGTGAAAATTAGTGTCAAATGCTTCATCCAAAAAATCTTAATCCATCCACGTGTTTCTTTCATCTGGATCGGGGTTTGCTACCTTCATGAACTAGTTGGCCACTTTACTAGCAAGTAATCACTGATCAGCTGCAACAAATATCAAAAACTACCGCATAAAATTAAAGCATGGAAGGAGTCATTAGAAATGCAGAATTGAATAGAATATTCACATATGCTGAAGAGAAACTGAACTTGCACAAGATGAAGTTGTTTAAAAAACGCAATAAACAACCGTCTTTCTTCTTCACCATACAAGGTATAACGTAAATTCCAAAAATGATTTTTCATTTTCAAAACACAGCAGTACAATTCACCCAAATTCATTATCCCTTATCCCGCAGTCATTTTTTTATTCGTTTATCTCTGTTTCTTGTTAACCAAAATGCAATTGATAAAATCAAACTTGGTCACATTCTTAAGTTTGCCGGCCGCCCATCACATGACTTGTACGTCGTTATTCCGGAAGCATTTAAGTTCCTGGCCGAACGTCACCGAAAAAATGAGGTTTGCGGAACCTTGATCAACCCGTTGCTCACTGTTACAGAGGTCTAAAGGAACACAATCTTCCCTTTACTTAAGCAGTTTCTTTGGATAGCAGTCTTGCATTTGCTTTCTGATTATCTTTTCCAATGTTGCACTTCACTAATCTCCTCCCACAAAAGCAGACACGGCGTTTGCTCGCCTCTGCTCCCTTGGCACTGATCCCTTTTCCATCTTTACTCTCTTCCTTTTAACGAAGTTTTAGCGACCTGGAATGTGTTTCTGTACAGTTCCTAATTACACAAGGTCCATGACCTGATAATCTTATTCATGTCTTGTTTGGTACTTACGATCCATACCATCTGCAGTGTGCAATATTGAATCAGTTGAACAGAAACTAAATACAATTCGCCGAAGCAGCTTGAGAGGCCAAATATGAAATCCGGACCAGAGAAGAAGACAATAAGTGTGGCCCCTCGTCACTGAAAATTAGCATATGTAACCTTTATCTGAACGAAAACAGAAAACAAGAAATTACAAACACATACACTGAGTCTCACCTATACGCATTTAAAAAAATAGTGCCAAATAAAGACGTCATACGAATAATTGTACATTTGAATATAACGAATCCGGTCACACGTGATGATCATCTGATTCGACGGCCGACGTTGCTCGCAGTGCACTGCAGTCGCGACACCATAATGTGAGGAGGATAAGTGAAGTCAAGAAGATGCCTTACGTCACTGCTAGAGTTAACTAAACACTTATCATTCGCAGCCTCCCGCCGCTAGTAAACATATCACAGATACTGTCTTTGTAAGAGCATTTACCCGCTAACTACCAGTGCTAGAGACAATTGATAATACAACTAAAGTAAATACCAATCGTTTCCGATTGGCTTTCTTACATTATAAAAATTATCTAAATATAATTTTTGCTTCATTTAGTTTATGGAAAACATTATGGGACAAAAACATAATAATGCTATACAGTTGAATTGTACCCCAAAATGAGGCAAAAAGAAGCATTTATTGTGGAAATTGAAACGTAAAATCGTATGATCAAAATTCACACAATTTATATTTCACGGAAAACTCAATGCCCGGCAATGCAATTTCACTGAGCGTTTGTATGAATAACTATGAGGTGAAACTATTATGGCGGGACAAATTATTTTTTATCCATATTTATTTGAACTGTGTCTCTTGCACTTGCATTGCTAATGGACAACAGTAGTAAAATCACGCGTGGCTAATGGAAAGCCTATCTGGGAATAAAATCGATACAAGCTGACGATCACCGTAGAATAAACACTTAATATTTTACCAAAGGCTGTGCAGATCACTTGTGACAAGTGGGCTGGGTTGATCACTGTCAGTGTCCTGTGAGACTTGGCTGTGACCTCGAATCCAGTAAACTCAGAACCACTACAAGTTTCCTCAACCCACGTACAAAGTTAATCACAAGCTGTAAATGACAAGTAAAAGCTTGTAATGCCAACGCGTGGAACTCCGAGCCCTAGGAGTAACACTGTGTAAAATGAAAATCTCGGGGAAAACTTAAACTGCAAATCTACTGTGAATTGTTGTTCATAATTCTGTGCGAGAAACAATCCCAGACTCACGACTGGACCAGCCAGGCTGGGAGGTCCTTCTCTCTTGGGCTGAGAGGGTTGGGTAGTGGGCGTGTTAGATGTGTGAGAGGAAGAGAGAGGCAGGTAGTGAAACGAATGAAGGAGAAACTAAAAGAGGATGATGGTTATACACGGAATTTTTTACAGTAAGATGCAAAATATTGAAAATGGTTTTATCCGCTTGAAGACAGTAAGTGACTCTGGGAGAAGGAGGATAAGTAAGTGAACGCTTGGCAACTGGAACACCGCCGTACCCCCACCGGCCGGCCGGCCTGCCCGCTGACGCTATGGTCCGAACGGCGACTCCATCGCAAGGAACCAGAAAAACTAAGCAATGACTTCGCTTTCCTCTCTCATTCCACTTATTCCCGAAAGGAAATACTACAAGAAATACTATATAGATGGTTATATTCTCTCAAATGCCATAACTATAAGTTCACAGTACGATCGAAAGAGTAACGGACACGAAGATAAAGTTCATGTTTGGCCCCAGATGGCAGCACCAGCCAGTGATGCTCCGCGTGTTCAGGACCCTCACAAAATTCCTTTGTATGATTATCTTCAGAGATAAACTCGGTCTTGAGTACATCTCCTGAGAATGCTAACAGGCTTCATGCGTTTCAAACTTGCCATACCAAGTGCAAATCTTAATGGATGTGGGAGGGATTCCTCACGCTAGAGATGTGTAACTGCAGGACAGTGTTGGAGGCAGTCCTATGCAGGTGTCACCGATGTTGCACCTGGACCTACTTTAAACACTGGTTCAAAATAAACATCAAAACTCCGAGCTTCATAATGTCTGCCTTCAACATTTGTCTGTAACTATACTCAGAGTCCCTCTGTTTCTTTTCTTTCATTTCTATCTATTTCTTTCATTTCTAATAATATCTGTTATCACTTATAGGGACAGATTAATTTCTTTCTTCTACATTTCTTTCTCTACTTATTCCTAGTGTAGTTGCTCTCGCTTATGTCTCCTCTCGTTACTCCACAGCTATGAATTTGTTCTTGAATATCACTTGTAATACATGAATAAACAATGATTTACATTAGTCATGCATGCAGTTATAGATGCATTAATTCATATATATATATATATATATATATATATATATATATATATATATATATATATATATATATATATATATATATATATATATATATATATATACATATATATATCAATTCAGTAGTAGTTCAGATAATTCTATTTAACAGGTACTTTTTCTATACATGTGACACAACACGTTTCGCGGAGACAATCGGCTTCATCAGGTGCAAACAATTCGTAAGATCCCAACACCAACACAAAAAGTCCGTCTATCACTTGCCATTCTCGACTTCTTTGAATTGTTTGCACCTGATGAGGCCGATTGTCTCCGCGAAGCATTTTGTTCTCATGTATAGAACAATTACATGTTAAATAGAACTAGCTGAGCTCGTACTGAATTGCGATTACATTTTCGTATATATATATATATATATATATATATATATATATATATATATATATATATATATATATATATATATATATATATATATATATATATATATATGAAGTCTGACAGTGTCCTGATAGGAGCAGTACACCAAATCCCAAAGGGATAGCATGGTAAATATAATTTCCAGGCTGATACACAATTAGAAAGCTTAATCTCGCTGGAGGCTTCAAACACGCAGAAAGTCTATGTCTCATCTTTTCCACAGAGGAATATTGTCGTGTCTCACTTATGATCCTTGTTTGCTTTATTTTCTCTTTTTCTAAACTCTAATTGACGACTTTCTAAGGTAATGTCCTTTGAGGTTGGTCTTTTTTTAAATATTTGTCATAACTGTTACTTTTATTTTAAATCTGTGCTTTACATTATCCTCGTCGCTAATCAAAAATTCTTAACTTGGCATAATTGTATCAAAGCATCTCATTTACTGTTTCATTTGTTCTCAGCATCGCAAAATATTTCAAACTTTTAGAAGATTTTTGTACTTTTTATTTCCATTCTCTCCTCACACAAAAAAAATATTTCAAAAATTTTCATTCTTGCAGTTCTTAGTGTAAAAAAATGAATTTTCATTCTAATTTGTTCATTGTATTTTTATTTTCTTTCACTAAACTTGAAGTAGATGAAATACCGAAGCAAACTCATCTCTCACATCTGTCTCTCTAGTTGTTGGAGACTAACCCAATTTTCGACTGTGACGCAAGAGTTTTATGTGGTCTTTGAGCTATCCTCATCACCTGAATTTGTTAAAGACTTGTATGTTGGTTGTGGTTATAATTATTAACGATGGAAAAAAAAAACAATTTGAGATGAAATCTTCACTTTTCTAGATCCCAAAATTATATTGGACAACCAACACGGTTTCCGCAATAGAAATTCCTGCCTGACAAATTTGCTGGAATTTCTAATATCAGAATTGGGACGAAAAAGTACCGGCTGATGTAGTATATTCAGATTTTCAAAAGGCTTACGATAAAGTACTTTACACGAGACTTTTACATAAACTCACAGCTCACGGAATCTGTGAAGAACTCTAGATGGTTCAGAGACTGGCTTACCAAAAGAAAGCAGCGTGTAGTATTAAACGCCGAAGCTTCAGATTGGCTAGACATAACGAGTGGGGTGCCACAGGGGTCGTGGTCGGTCCTAGGCTCCATTCTTTTCATAATATATATTAGTGACCTAAAATTCGGTCTCATATCTAAGATCTCCAAATTTGCTGACGATCTTACCTTAGGAGATATACCTGTACACAGGCGGGACTGCGAAATAATTCAGAGATCTTACTAGCGGAGTGGTCTGGCAGATGGCAAATGAATTTTAATGTAAACAAGTGTAAAGATATGCACTTTGGAGAAAATAATATACGTTACGACTGCAGTTTATTCGGAAACTCTCTAACTAAAGTAAATGGAGAAAGTAGCATGGAGTTGTCAATAGCAACAATCTAAAGTACACTAAACAGTGTCAAGCAGCAATTAAAAAAGGCAGCCAAACGTTAGGCTTCATAGCCAGGAATATAGATTACAAGACACCAGAAACAATTCTCACACTATGATTCTCTAGTAAGACCACTCCTTAAATATGCAAACCTTTTCTGGTCCCCAAACTATATAAAAGACGAAGAAAACTTAAAGCAGATACAAAGACGTGCGACAGAATTGATCCCACCCTTAGAAATCCGGCATACGAAGAGAGGTTGAAACGACTGGATCTCTTCTCCCTTAAAGAATGAAGGATTCGAGGCAACTTGATCCAAGTGTTCAAAATTTTTAACAAGTTCGATTACGTAAATCACGGGCATCCTTTCGAAATACAAGAAAATACGGTTACCAGGGCCAATGGAATAGAACTCAAAACTAAAAGATGTAGTACGGGCGTTTGAAAAAGCTTCTTTCCTTATAGGTGTGTTAGACACTAGAATAAGTTACCGTTAGACATAAAGAATGCTTAGGCTAACTTCAAAGAATGCTTAGGTAACTTCAAAAGTCGTTTTGACAAATATTATATTAATTCAGGTGTACTCTGAGAAAAACGCCAGAAATAAACTGTATAAACGACAGCGGCAACAGGTACAGTAGAAGACTAATGTACAGCAGCGGGGAGTCGGTGATAGTTTAAAAAACTGCAGAGCGGAATTACATTTTCCTGTCAAGTTAAACTTCATCCTTTTTTTTTTTTTTCCTCAGACAACCCAGTCGTAGGCCAATCAAGCCTCCTGTTGTCTGTTTTTCTCATATAAACTCATGTAAATCCAACCAACTCTGACGAGGGAGGAGCGATGATGCAGAGCACAAAAACAAAGTGAAAGAATTTTCCTTAGTATAATTTATGTATATATTCATATTATTAATGGTTAGTACTGTGCAAAAAATGGTTAAACCTCACATGGTCTTGCAAAGAAAAATATATTTTCAGTCTAGCATACTAATGTTTCCCATCACAAAATGAAGAAGCGTATAACATTACTAACTATAGCCTAAATTTGTTCATTAATAATGATAACAAAATATATATATATATATATATTTACAAACAAAGTGCATAGGAACGCGCACCATCGTAGAACATAGAATCCTCCAACAGTCAGGATCGAACCCGGGACCCCTGTGCCACAGGCGGGGATGCTAATGCTAGGCTATGGGCCTGGCTAATAGGAAATAAATATTCGAATACTTTGTACTCGAATACTCTTCGTCTCACATTGGTGAGCAACGGAAAATGACTGGTGTAGACCTAGTTGCTCACCAATGTGAGACGAAGGGTATTCGAGTAAATAAGATTCGAATAGTTATGTTCTATTAGCCAGGCCCATAGCCTAGCGGTAGCATTCCCACTTGAAGCACAGGGGTCCCGGGTTCGATCCTGGCTGTTGGAGGTTTGTATGTAATATATATATATATATATGTATATTTATGTGTATATATATATATACATATATATATATATATATATATATATATATATATATATATATATATATTCATATATATATACCTATATATATATATATATATATATATATATATATATATATATATATATATACGTATATATATATACATATATATATATATATATATATATATATATATATATATATATATATATATATATATATATATATATATATATATATATATGTGTGTGTGTGTGTAGTTTCAGGTCACAGTAGTGCACATGATCTAATATTTGGTGATAACTACGAGGAAAATGAAACAAGATAATTTCCCAAGTGTACTATTGTGTAATTATACACGAGAGTGCACTTGGAAACCTATGTTTCATTTTTCTCGTGGTTATTAGCATATACTAGACAACTCGCACCATTGTGACCTCTTGTAATATATATATATATATATTTTTCTTTATACTATTCGCCATTTCCCGCATTAGCGAGGTAGCGTTAAGAACAGAGGACTGGGCCTTTTAGGGCATATCCTCACCTGGCCCCCTTCTCTGTTCCTTCTTTTGGGAAAAAAAAAATGAGAGGGGAGGATTTCCAGCCCCCCGCTCCCTTCCCTTTTAGTCGCCTTCTACGACACGCAGGGAATACGTGGGAAGTATTCTTTCTCCCCTATCCCCAGGGATAATATATATATATATATATATATATATATATATATATATATATATATATATATATATATATATATATATATATATATATATATATATATATATATTGGTGAGCAACAGGGTCTACACCAGTTATTTCCCGTTGCTCACCAATGTGAGACGAAGAGTATTCGAGTACAAAGTATTCGAATATTTATTTCCTATTAGCCAGGCCCATAGCCTAGCATTAGCATCCCCGCCTGTGGCACAGGGGTCCCGGGTTCGATCCTGGCTGTTGGAGGATTCTCTGTTCTACGAAGGTGCGCGTTCCTGTGCACTTTGTTCGTATATACATATATATATGTATTTATATATATGTATAAATATATATATATATATATATATATATATATATATATATATATATTTCTTTTTTTTTCAGAAAAGAAGAGTGAATGTTGGGGAGAAGAGGGTGGTGAGAGTAAGTGAGCTTGGGAAGGAGACTTGTGTGAGGAAATACCAGGAGAGACTGAGTACAGAATGGAAAAAGGTGAGAACAATGGAAGTAAGGGGAGTGGGGGAGGAATGGGATGTATTTAGGGAATCAGTGATGGATTGCGCAAAAGATGCTTGTTGCATGAGAAGAGTGGGAGGTGGGTTGATTAGAAAGGGTAGTGAGTGGTGGGATGAAGAAATAAGAGTATTAGTGAAAGAGAAGAGAGAGGCATTTGGACGATTTTTGCAGGGAAAAAATGCAATTGAGTGGGAGATGTATAAAAGAAAGAGACAGGAGGTCAAGAGAAAGGTGCAAGAGGTGAAAAAAAGGGCAAATGAGAGTTGGGGTGAGAGAGTATCATTAAATTTTAGGGAGAAAAAAAAGATGTTCTGGAAGGAGGTAAATAAAGTGCGTAAGACAAGGGAGCAAATGGGAACTTCAGTGAAGGGCGCAAATGGGGAGGTGATAACAAGTAGTGGTGATGTGAGAAGGAGATGGAGTGAGTATTTTGAAGGTTTGTTGAATGTGTTTGATGATAGAGTGGCAGATATAGGGTGTTTTGGTCGAGGTGGTGTGCAAAGTGAGAGGGTTAGGGAAAATGATTTGGTAAACAGAGAAGAGGTAGTAAAAGCTTTGCGGAAGATGAAAGCCGGCAAGGCAGCAGGTTTGGATGGTATTGCAGTGGAATTTATTGAAAAAGGGGGTGACTGTATTGTTGACTGGTTGGTAAGGTTATTTAATGTATGTATGACTCATGGTGAGGTGCCTGAGGATTGGCGGAATGCGTGCATAGTGCCATTGTACAAAGGCAAAGGGGATAAGAGTGGGTGCTCAAATTACAGAGGTATAAGTTTGTTGAGTATTCCTGGTAAATTATATGGGAGGGTATTGATTGAGAGGGTGAAGGCATGCACAGAGCATCAGATTGGGGAAGAGCAGTGTGGTTTCAGAAGTGGTAGAGGATGTGTGGATCAGGTGTTTGCTTTGAAGAATGTATGTCAGAAATACTTAGAAAAGCAAATGGATTTGTATGTAGCATTTATGGCTCTGGAGAAGGCATATGATAGAGTTGATAGAGATGCTCTGTGGAAGGTATTAAGAATATATGGTGTGGGAGGCAAGTTGTTAGAAGCAGTGAAAAGTTTTTATCGAGGATGTAAGGCATGTGTACGTGAAGGTAGAGAGGAAAGTGACTGGTTCTCAGTGAATGTAGGTTTGCGGCAGGGGTGTGTGATGTCTCCATGGTTGTTTAATTTGTTTATGGATGGGGTTGTTAGGGAGGTGAATGCAAGAGTTTTGGAAAGAGGGGCAAGTATGAAGTCTGTTGGGGATGAGAGAGCTTGGGAAGTGAGTCAGTTGTTCGCTGATGATACAGCGCTGGTGGCTGATTCATGTGAGAAACTGCAGAAGCTGGTGACTGAGTTTGGCAAAGTGTGTGGAAGAAGAAAGTTAAGAGTAAATGTGAATAAGAACAAGGTTATTAGGTACAGGAGGGTTGAGGGTCAAGTCAATTGGGAGGTGAGTTTTAATGGAGAAAAACTGGAGGAAGTGAAGTGTTTTAGATATCTGGGAGTGGATCTGGCAGCGGATGGAACCATGGAAGCGGAAGTGGATCATAGGGTGGGGGAGGGGGCGAAATTTCTGGGAGCCTTGAAGAATGTGTGGAAGTCGAGAGCATTATCTCGGAAAGCAAAAATGGGTATGTTTGAAGGAATAGTGGTTCCAACAATGTTGTATGGTTGCGAGGCGTGGGCTATGGATAGAGTTGTGCGCAGGAGGATGGATGTGCTAGAAATGAGATGTTTGAGGACAATGTGTGGTGTGAGGTGGTTTGATCGAGTAAGTAACGTAAGGGTAAGAGAGATGCGTGGAAATAAAAAGAGTGTGGTTGAGAGAGCAGAAGAGGGTGTTTTGAAATGGTTTGGGCACATGGAGAGAATGAGTGAGGAAAGATTGACCAAGAGGATAAATATGTCGTAGGTGGAGGGAACGAAGAGAAGAGAGAGACCAAATTGGAGGTGGAAAGATGGAGTGAAAAAGATTTTGTGTGATCGGGGCCTGAACATGCAGGAGGGTGAAAGGCGGGCAAGGAATAGAGTGAATTGGAGCGATGTGGTATACCGGGGTTGACGTGCTGTCAGTGGATTGAATCAAGGCATGTGAAGCGTCTGAGGTAAACCATGGAAAGCTGTGTAGGTATGTATATTTGCGTGTGTGGACGTATGTATATACATGTGTATGGGGGTGGGTTGGGCCATTTCTTTCGTCTGTTTCCTTGCGCTACCTCGCAAACGCGGGAGACAGCGACAAATCAAAAAAAAAAAAAAACTATAAATATATATATATATATATATATATATATATATATATATATATATATATATATATATATATATATATATATAGACATATATAAGTATATATACATATTGGAATAGGGATAGGGTATCCCTGAGGATAGGGGAGAAAGATACTCCCCACGTATT
>NC_092235.1:41189551-41194551 GCF_036320965.1 Panulirus ornatus | reverse complement strand
CCTGTCAATTAACGCGTAATCCAATTAACGCTCTCTGGCCATCTCTCCTACTTACATAAGTATACTTATGTATATCTCGCTTTTTAAACCAGGTATTCCCAATCATCAGTCCTTTTTCAGCACATAAATCTACAAGCTCTTCACCATTTCCATTTACAACACTGAACATCCCATGTATACCAATTATTCCCTCAACTGCCACATTACTCACCTTTGCATTCAAATCACCCATCACTATGACCCGGTCTCGTGCATCAAAACCACTAACACTCTCATTCAGCTGCTCCCAAAACACTTGCCTCTCTTGATCTTTCTTCTCATGCCCAGGTGCATATGCACCAAAGATCACCCACCTCTCTCCATCAACCTCCAGTTTTACCCATATTAATCGAGAATTTACTTTCTTACACTCTATCACATACTCCCACAACTCCTGTTTCAGGAGTATTGCTACTCCTTCCCTTGCTCTTCTCCTCTCACTAACCCCTGACTTTACTCCCCAAACATTCCCAAACCACTCTTCCCCTTTACCCTTGAGCTTCGTTTCACTCAGAGCCAAATCATCCAGGTTCCTTTCCTCAAACATACTACCTATCTCTCCTTTTTTCACATCTTGGTTACATCCAATAATAATAATAATGATAATAATAATAATAATAATAATGATAATAATACTACTACTACTAATAATAATAATGCTAATAATATATTAATAATAATAATCATGATAATATAATAATAACCATAATAACAATAATGATAACAGTATTTAGAATAATGATATTAATAAAAATGATAATGATAATAATAATAATAATGATAATAATAATGATAATAATAATGGTAATAATAATGATAATAATTATAATAATAATAATGATAATAATAATAATAATAATAATAATAATAATAATAATAATAATAATAATAATGATAATGATAATAATAATAATAGTAATAATAATAATAATAATAATAACGAATGATAATAATAATAATAATAATAATAATAATAATAATAATAATAATAATAATAATAATAATAATAATAATAATAATATTAATAATAAAAATAATAATAATAATAATAATAATAATAATGATAATAATAATAATAATAATAATAATAATAATAATAATAATAATAATAATAATAATAATAATAATAATAATAATAATAACTATAATAATAATAATAATGATAATAATAATAATAATAATAATAATAATAATAATAATAATAATAATAATAATAATAATAATAATGATAATAATAATAACAATGATAATGATAATTTTTATAACAATAATAATAATGAAAATAATACTAGTATGATAATGATAATATTAAAATGATAATGATCAAAATAATGACATTGATAATGATAATAGCTATAATCAAAATTAGGATTATGACATTAATAATAATATTAATAATAATGATAATAATGATAATAATGATAATGATAATAATAATAATAATGATAATAATGATGATAATAATGATAGAAATAATAACAAAAATAATAGCGTAGATAAGTGTATCAATAACAATAATAACAATAACAATAGTAATAATAATGATAATGATAATAATGATAGTAATGATAATGATAATAGTTATAATAATAATACTAATAATAATACTACTAATGATAATAATGATAATAATAATGATGATGATAATGATAATGATAATAATAAAAGTATTGACGATCATGATAATGATAATAATAATGATAATAATGATATAATTATAATCATAACAATTATTATGATTATTATAATAATAATAATCATAATAATGATAATAATACTAATGATAATAATAATAATAATAATAATAATAATAATAATAATAATAATAATAATAATAATAATAATAATAATAATAATAATAATAATAATAATAATAATAATAATAATAATAATAATAATAATAATAATAATAATAATAATAATAATAATAATGATAATAATAATAATAATAATAATAATAATAATAATAATAATAATAATAATAATAATAATAATAATAATAATTATAATAATAATAATAATAATAATAATAATAATAATAATAATAATAATAATAATAATAATAATAATAATATAATAATGATAATAATAATAATAATAATAATAATAATAATAATAATAATAATGATAATAATAATAATAATAATAATACTAATAATAATAATAATAATAATAATAATAATAATAATAATAATGATGATAAAAATAATAATGTGAATAAGAGCAAGGTTATTAGGTACAGCAGGGTTGAGGGTCAAGTCAATTGGAGGTAAGTTTGAATGGAGAAAAACTGTAGGAAGTAAAGTGTTTTAGATATCTGGAAGTGGATCTGGCAGCGGATGGAACCATGGAAGCGGAAGTGAATCATAGGGTGGGGGAGGGGGCGAAAATCCTGGGAGCCTTGAAGAATGTGTGGAAGTCGAGAACATTATCTCGGAAAGCAAAAATGGGCATGTTTGAAGGAATAGTGGTTCCAACAATGTTGTATGGTTGCGATGCGTGGACTATGGATAGAGTTGTGCGCAGGAGGGTGGATGTGCTGGAAATGAGATGTTTGAGGACAATGTGTGGTGTGATTTGGTTTCATCGAGTAAGTAATGTAAGGGTAAGAGAGATGTGTGGAAATAAAAAGAGCGTGATTGAGAGAGCAGAAGAGGGTGTTTTGAAATGGTTTGGGCACATGGAGAGAATGAGTTAGGAAAGATTGACCAAGAGGGTATATATGTCGGAGGTGGAGGGAACGAGAAGTGGGAGACCAAACTGGAGGTGGAAAGATGGCGTGAAAAAGGTTTTGAGTGATCGGGGCCTGAACATGCAGGAGGGTGAAAGGAGGGCAAGGAATAGAGTGAATTGGATCGATGTGGTATACAGGGATCGACGTGCTGTGAGTGGATTGAAGCGTCTGGGGTAAACCATGGAAAGTTGTGTGGGGCCTCGATGTGGAAAGGGAGCTGTGGTTTCGGGCATTATTGAGTGACAGCCGGAGACTGAGTGTGAACGAATGTGGCCTATGTTGTCTTTTCCTAGCGCTACCTCGCACACATGAGGGGGGGAGGGGGATGTTATTCCATGTGTGGCGAGGTGGCAATGGGAATGAATAAAGGCAGACAGTGTGAATTGTGTGCATGTGTATATATGTATGTGTCTGTGTGGGTATATATATATGCACATTGAGATGTATAGGTATGTATATTTGCGTGTGTGGACGTGTATGTATATACATGTGTATGGGGGTGGGTTGGGCCATTTCTTTTGTCTGTTTCCTTGCGCTACCTCGCAAACGCGGGAGACAGCAACAAAGCAAAATAAATAAATAATAAAAGATAATAATAATAATAATAATAATAATAATAATAATAATAATAATAATAATAATAATAATAATGATAATGATAATAATAATAATAATAATAATAATAATAATAATAATAATAATAATAATGATGATAATAATATTAATAGTAATAATAATGATAATAATAATGAGAATAATAAAATGAAAAAATTACCAATAATGGTAAAAATGATAATAATAATAATAATGATAATAATGATTACAATGATAATCATAATAATAGTAATGATATTAATTATAATGATAATGATAAGAGTAATAATGATAGCAATAATAATGATATTTATTCATTTAATTTACTATACAGCAAATAATAATAATAATGAAAATGATAATGATAATAATAATAATGATAATAGTAATAATAATGATAATAATGATGATATTGATAATAATGATATTGATTATGAAAATGATAATAATCATCATGATAGTAATAATATTAATAATGATAATAGTGATAAGAATGATAATGATAATAATACTCATTTATTCATTTTACTATACTCTGTTGCTGTCTCCCGCTGTACCGAGGTAGCGCAAGGACGCAGACGAAGGAATGGCCCAACCAACCCACATACACGTCCACACACGCACATATAAATACCTATACATTTCAATGAATACATATATATACATGCACAGATATCTACATATATTCACATGTACATAATTCATACTTGCTGCATTATTCATTCCCGTCGCCACCCCGCCACACATGAAATGACAATCCCCTTCCCAGGCACGTGCTTGAGGTAGCGCTAGGAAAAGACAACAAAGGCCACATTCGTTCACAGTCTCTAACTGTCATGTATAATTCACCGAAACTGCAGCTCTCTTTCCACATCCAGGCCCCACAAAACTTTCCATGTTTTACCCCAGACACTTCACATGCCCTGGTTCAATCCAGTAACAGCACGTCGACCCGGTGTACCACATCGTTCCAATTCACTCTCTTCCTTGCACCCCTTTCACTCTCCTGTATGTTCAGGCCCCGATTGCTCAAAATATTTTTCACTCCATCTTTCCACCTCCAATTTGGTCTCCCACTTCTCGTTCCCTCCACCTCTGACACATACATCCTCTTGGTCAATTTTTCCTCACTCATTCTCTCCATATGACCAAACCATTTCAACACACCCTCTTCTCTCAACCACACTCTTTTTATTACCACACATCTCTCTTACCCTTTCATTACTTACTCGATCAAACCACCTTACACCACATATTTTCCTCAAACATCTCATTTCCAACA
The DNA here is from genome assembly GCF_036320965.1 of Panulirus ornatus. Taxonomy (NCBI): domain Eukaryota; kingdom Metazoa; phylum Arthropoda; class Malacostraca; order Decapoda; family Palinuridae; genus Panulirus; species Panulirus ornatus. The sequence goes on along the minus strand of NC_092235.1, from coordinate 41,189,902 downwards.
CTTCCACCCTCCTTTGCACAACTCCATCTATAGCTCACGCCTTGTAACCATATAACATTGTTGGAACCACTATTCCAATTCACTCTCTTCCTTGCACGCCTTTCACCCTCCTCTATGTTCAAGCCCCGATCGCTCAAAATCTTTTTCACTCCATCTTTCCACCTCTAATTTGGTCTCCCACTTCTCCTCGTTCCCTCCACCTCTGACACATATATCCTCTTTGTCAATCTTTCCTCACTCATTCTCTCCATGTAACCAAATCATTTCAACACACCCTCTTCTCTCAACCACACTCTTTATTACCACACATTTCTCTTACCCTTTCATTACTTACTCGATCAAACCACCTTA
>NC_092235.1:41162051-41184551 GCF_036320965.1 Panulirus ornatus | reverse complement strand
TCACTCTTATCCCCTTTGCCTTTGTACAATGGCACTATGCACGCATTCCGCCAATCCTCAGGCACCTCACCATGAGTCATACATACATTAAATAACCTTACCAACCAGTCAACAATACAGTCACCCCCTTTTTTAATAAATTCCACTGCAATACCATCCAAACCTGCTGCCTTGCCGGCTTTCATCTTCCGCAAAGCTTTCACTACCTCTTCTCTGTTTACCAAATCATTTTCCCTAACCCTCTCACTTTGCACACCACCTCGACCAAGACACCCTATATCTGCCACTCTATCATCAAACACATTCAACAAACCTTCAAAATACTCACTCCATCTCCTTCTCACATCACCACATAATAACAATAATGATAATAATAATAATAATAATAATAATAATAATAATAATAATAATAATAATAATAATAATAATGATAATAATAATAATAATAATAATAATAATAATAATGATAATAATAATAATAGTAATAGTAATAATGATTATAATAATGATGATGATGACAACTTTGATAATATCAATGTCAATGATGATAAGGATAATTATATTGTATTTCTTACACTTGGCTCAGCTTTCATATTATTTCTACAGTGGTAGAGCCTACTTTTTGACAATGCTCAGTTCACGTTATGATTGACTTCAGAATTTTGTTATTTGTGTAGCATGAAAAGAGTAGTTTGCCTTGCTTGTGCCTGGTAGATGGGGAAGAAATATTAGGCCTCGTTTAATTCACCCTGTATGAGCACAGAAATGTTAGATATTTCATCGGTTCGTTGTTGATAACTTGGACTCTTCCATTCTAACTCCCCAGCGCCGACATTAGAACCAGTTGACAACAACATGTCGATCGACGGAAAGAGAGAAAGAATGCGATCCACAAACTCCACAGTTTCTATGGGTTTTATGATAAGCATGAATATTCGACTTTTGGCGTTCTTACTTCAAGCTTGGGGCCTGCCTTACACTCATGTTGACGCCATATATCTTTTGGAGTCTTTATGGCACAGCGTAGGTTGCCGGCTCACGGGATCTCTCTCAGTATGGGACAATGCGGGTGAAATTCCGAGGACCACAGTGCCTCATCCTTTGAAGAACTTTGGGCATCACCAGTTGGATAGGTGGCTGCTCCCGCATTGAATGTCCTGAGCACGCCCGACACACCTAACTGGATTTACCTTTTGTGTTGCCCATAGCGTTTTGTGGACCTGCCCAGACAACTTTATTGAGTGACTGTGGAGATCCGTTCCTGCAGCAATAGAAGTCAAGTATGATAAGGTACAAAGCGTTTGCCACAGCAGCGGGGACTGAAGATCGTGGGAGGGAGGAATTACATTTGTGGTAGACGTCAGAGGCCAAAGACAAGACAAGAATTACTATGAAGGTTCCTCCAGCAGGGAGCTCTATCGGTAGTGTGAAGAGAGGCTACCTCCTTTGGCGTGAAAGTTGACGGTCTATAGCGAGGCAGACGCATGTCTCGTGTCTTGCTGCTTGTGCTCATGGCTGCCACAATGAGTTATGTATCTTAAGACGAGTTAAGTTCAGCAGAGGCTGGTCAAGGTAATAATCTACTGAACGTATGTAGTTCTCTGTAGTATTTAATGTATAAATCAAACAAGTCATCGTAAAACCGGACTTATTCTTTTACTCTTCTCCACTCGACATACATAGCGGAACCAGGGAAATATCACATGTCCTGGCATTACAGTTGATCTCCCATGAATCATAAATGGAAGGACCCACAAAAGGAGGGATCATAAATCGCGAATCACCAATCGGTAACAAAGACCCATGAGTCTCCAACACCTTTAGTCCATCCCACAGTCCCGATCAATCAGATACTATGACCTGCTATCCCAAAGGCTCTGATAACCTGAGAGCACCATGACCTACTGTCCCAGAGGTTCTGATCACACATCATCACCTGCTATCCCAGATGTTCTAATCATCCAGAACATCATGTCCTGCTATCCAGAGGTCTCTGAACGTCCCGACAAGTACCAGACACGGAGGTACCGCACCACTTGGTAAGAGTCACATACCTCAGTAACTGAACTTACCAATGACCTGGCAGGGAGTCTGCAACATGTCTTTGTCCCGCGATTTCATCAAGAGTATCTAAATTCCTTATTTGTATCTTAACTAAACTACCCTTTTATCTACTTCATCTCCGACTTTTTATCAAAACTCTTTTTCATTCGTCATGTATGATATTTGCTTGTCAGCAGCGATTTAGATGTTGATTAGATCACAGAGTAACAGACGTCTTACGTACTTGGTACACTGTACAAAAATGGGTTCTCTTTCTCCCTTCTTATCTCTCTCTTATTCTATCACATCTCTCCTAAAAAACACAGACACAGAGTCATACTTACACAAACATACATACAAACGCAAACACACACACACACACACACACACACACACACACACACACACACACACACACACAAGCATATATATCTATATCTATATCTATCTATCTATCTATCTATCTATATATATATATATATATATATATATATATATATATATATATATATATATATATATATATATATATATATATATATATATATATATATATGTATATATAATCCCTGGGGATAGGGGATTAAGAGTACTTCCCACGTATTCCCTGCGTGTCGTAGAAGGCGACTAAAAGGGGTGGGAGCGGGGGGCTGGAAATCCTCCCCTCTCGTTTTTTTTTTTAATTTTCCAAAAGACGGAACAGAGAAGGGGGCCAGGTGAGGGTATTCCCTCAAAGGCCCAGTCCTCTGTTCTTAATGCTACCTCGCTAACGCGGGAAATGGCGAATAGTTTAAAAGAAGAAAGAAAATATGTATATATATACATATATATATATACATATATATATATATATATATATATATATATATATATATATATATATATATATATATATATATATATATATATATATATATATATATATATATATATATATATATTTTTTTTTTTTTTTTTTCCTTTGTCGCTGTCTCCCGCGTTTGCGAGGTAGCGCAAGGAAACAGACGAAAGAAATGGCCCAACCCACCCCCACACACGTATATATATACATACGTCCACACACGCAAATATATATACCTACACAGCTTTCCAAGGTTTACACCAGACGCTTCACATGCCCTGATTCAATCCACTGACAGCACGTCAACCCCGGTATACCACATCGCTCCAATTCATTCTATTCCTTGCCCTCCTTTCACCCTCCTGCATGTTCAGGCCCCGATCACACAAAATCTTTTCACTCCATCTTTCCACCTCCAGTTTGGTCTCCCACTTCTCCTCGTTCCCTCCACCTCCGACACATATATCCTCTTGGTCAATCTTTCCTCACTCATTCTCTCCATGTGCCCAAACCATTTCAAAACACCCTCTTCTGCTCTCTCAACCACGCTCTTTTTATTTCTACATATCTCTCTTACCCTTACGTTGCTTACTCGATCAAACCACCTCACACCACACATTGTCCTGAAACATCTCATTTCCAGCACATCCATCCTCCTGCGCACAACTCTATCCATAGCCCACGCCTCGCAACCATACAACATTGTTGGAACCACTATTCCTTCAAACATACCCATTTTTGCTTTCCGAGATAATGTTCTCGACTTCCACACATTCTTCAAGGCTCCCAGGATTTTCACCCCCTCCCCCACCCTATGATCCACTTCCGCTTCCATGGTTCCATCCGCTGCCAGATCCACTCCCAGATATCTAAAACACTTTACTTCCTCCAGTTTTTCTCCATTCAAACTTACCTCCCAATTGACTTGACCCTCAACCCTACTGTACCTAATAACCTTGCTCTTATTCACATTTACTCTTAACTTTCTTCTTTCACACACTTTACCAAACTCAGTCACCAGCTTCTGCAGTTTCTCACATGAATAAGCCACCAGCGATGTATCATCAGCGAACAACAACTGACTCACTTCCCAAGCTCTCTCATCCCCAACAGACTTCATACTTGCGCCTCTTTCCAAAACTCTTGCATTCACCTGCCTAACATCCCCATCCATAAACAAATTAAACAACCATGGAGAAATCACACACCCCTGCCGCAAACCTACATTCACTGAGAACCAATCACTTTCCACTCTTCCTACACGTACACATGCCTTACATCCTCGATAAAAAACTTTTCATTGCTTCTAACAACTTGCCTCCCACACCATATATTCTTAATACCTTCCACAGAGCATCTCTATCAACTCTATCATATGCCTTCTCCAGATCCATAAATGCTACATACAAATCCATTTGCTTTTCTAAGTATTTCTCACATACATTCTTCAGAGCAAACACCTGATCCACACATCCTCTACCACTTCTGAAACCACAGTGCTCTTCCCCAATCTGATGCTCTGTGCATGCCTTCACCCTCTCAATCAATACCCTCCCATATAATTTACCAGGAATACTCAACAAACTTATACCTCTCTAATTTGAGCACTCACTCTTATCCCCTTTGCCTTTGTACAATGGCACTATGCACGCATTCCGCCAATCCTCAGGCACCTCACCATGAGTCATACATACATTAAATAACCTTACTAACCAGTCAATATTACAGTCACCCCTTTTTTAATAAATTCCACTGCAGTACCATCCAAACCTGCTGCCTTGCCGGCTTTCATCTTCCGCAAAGCTTTTACTACCTCTTCTCTGTTTACCAAATCATTTTCCCTAACCCTCTCACTTTGCACACCACCTCGACCAAAACACCCTATATCTGCCACTCTATCATCAAAGACATTCAACAAACCTTCAAAATACTCACTCCATCTCCTTCTCACATCACCACTACTTGTTATCACCTCCCCATTTGCGCCCTTCACTGAAGTTCCCATTTGCTCCCTTGTCTTACGCACTTTATTTACTTCCTTCCAGAACATCTTTTTATTCTCCCTAAAATTTAATGATACTCTCTCACCCCAACTCTCATTTGCCTCTTTTTCACCTCTTGCACCTTTCTCTTGACCTCCTGTCTCTTTCTTTTATACATCTCCCACTCAATTGCATTTTTTCCCTGCAAAAATCGTCCCAATGCCTCTCTCTTCTCTCTCACTAATAATCTTGCTTCTTCATCCCACCACTCACTACCCTTTCTAATCAATCCACCTCCTACTCTTCTCATGCCACAAGCATCTTTTGCGCAATCCATCACTGATTCCCTAAATACATCCCATTCCTCCCCCACTCCCCTTACTTCCATTGTTCTAACCTTTATCCATTTTTCCTCACAGAAGTCTCCTTCCCAAGCTCACTTACTCTCACCACCCTCTTCACCCCAACATTCACTCTTCTTTTCTGAAAACCCATACAAATCTTCACCTTAGCCTCCACAAGATAATGATCAGACATCCCTCCAGTTGCACCTCTCAGCACATTAACATCCAAAAGTCTCTCTTTCGCGCGCCTGTCAATTAACACGTAATCCAATAATGCTCTCTGGCCATCTCTCCTACTTACATACGTATACTTATGTATATCTCGCTTTTTAAACCAGGTATTCCCAATCACCAGTCCTTTTTCAGCACATAAATCTACAAGCTCTTCACCATTTCCATTTACAACACTGAACACCCCATGTATACCAATTATTCCCTCAACTGCCACATTACTCACCTTTGCATTCAAATCACCCATCACTATAACCCGGTCTCGTGCATCAAAACCACTAACACACTCATTCAGCTGCTCCCAAAACACTTGCCTCTCATGATCTTTCTTCTCATGCCCAGGTGCATATGCACCAATAATCACCCATCTCTCTCCATCAACTTTCAGTTTTACCCATATTAATCGAGAATTTACTTTCTTACATTCTATCACATACTCCCACAACTGTTTCAGGAGTACTGCTACTCCATAAACTTGCTCTTGTCCTCTCACTAACCCTGACTTTACTCCCAAGACATTCCCAAACCACTCTGCTCCTTTACCCTTGAGCTTCGTTTCACTCAGAGCCAAAACATCCAGGTTCCTTTCCTCAAACATACTACCTATCTCTCCTTTTTTCACATCTTGGTTACATCCACACACATTTAGACACCCCAGTCTGAGCCTTCGAGGAGGATGAGCACTCCCCGCGTGACTCCTTCTTCTGTTTCCCATTTTAGAAAGTTAAAAGAAAAAAAATACAAGGAGGGGAGGATTTCTGGCCCCCCGCTACCGTCCCCTCTAGTCGCCTTCTACGACACGCGAGGAATGCGTGGGAAGTATTCTTTCACCCCTATCCCCAGGGATCACATATATATATATATACATATACACATACATACACATACATACGCACATATACACACACACACACATATATACATATATATACATATGAAAAATGTAAGAAATAATTTAGAAAACTGAAACTTCTAGCTTGAAATGAAATGAAAAAATGAATGTCACATAATGGTTCAACCTCTGGTTATGGAAGAGGGAAATGTGTAAATTATTTACACAAACGTCAATAGTAGTTCTCATCAATTTAACCACTGTATCAATAAGCTTCAATGTCTAAGCTACATTTTTTCCAATTTCACTATTTTCTTGTCAAAGCACCATGTATGAAAACTATCACTCCAGTAACACAATTATAAACATTTACTTCCCCTTTAAAAAGTTCTGGGGAAGTCTGTCTCGATACACTGCGGGACACTCTAACACCTATATATATATATATATATATATATATATATATATATATATATATATATATATATATATATATATATATATATATATATACATATATATATATATATATATATATATATATATATATATATATATATATATATATATATATATATATATATATATATATATATATATATATATATATATTTATTTATCATACTTTGTCACTCTCTTCCGCTTAAACAAGGTAGCGTAAGGAAGCAGACGAAACAATGACCCAACCTTCCTACATACAGTTGTATATACATACATGTCCACACACGCACATATGCATACCTATACATTTCAAAGTATACATATATATATACATACACACACATACAAATATCTACATATGACATAATTCATACTTGCTGCCTTTATTCGTTCCCGTCGCCACCCCGCCACACATGAAATGAAACAACCCTCCCCCAGCACGCACGCGAGGTAGCACTAGGAAAAGACAACAGAGGCCACATTCGTTCACACTCAGTCTCTAGCTGTCATGTATAATGCACCGAAACTACAGCTCCATTTCCACATCTAGGCCCCACATAATTTTCTATGGTTTACCCCAGATGCATCACATGCTCTGGTTCAATCCATTGACAACGTCAACCACGGTATACCACATCGTTCCAATTCACTGTATTCCTTGCTCACCTTTCACCCTCCCGCATGTTCAGGCCCCGATCCCTCAAAATCTTTTACACACCATCCGTCCACCTCCAATTTGGTCTCCCACTTCTCTTTCCCTCCACCTCTGACATATATATCCTCTTTGTCAATCCTCACTCATTCCCTCCATTTGATCAAACCACTTCAATACACCCAAAACTGCTCTCTCAACCACACTCTTTTTATTACCACACATCTCTCTTACGCTTTCATTACTTCTCCGATCAAACCACCTTACACCACATATTGTCCTCAAACATCTCATTTCCAACATATCCACCCTCCTCCGCCAACCCTATCTATAGCCCACGCCTCGCAACCATGTAAGATTTGTTGGAACCACTATTCCCTCAAACATATCCATTTTTACTTTCCAAAATAATGTTCTGGCCTTCCACACATCTTCAACACTCCGAGAACCTTCGCCCCCTCCTCAATATATATCTGTCTATCTATCTATCTATCTATCTATCTATCTATCTATCTATATATATATATATATATATATATATATATATATATATATATATATATATATAGATATAGATATATAGATATATATTCATATTTATCTATTTTATTTATTTTGCTTTGTCGCTGTCTTCCGCGTTTGCGAGGTAGCGCAAGGTGGTTTGATCGAGTAAGTAATGTAAGGGTAAGAGAGATGTGTGGAAAGAAAAAGAGCGTGGTTGAGAGAGCAGAAGAGGGTGTTTTGAAATGGTTTGGGCACATGGAGAGAATGAGTGAGGAAAGATTGACCAAGAGGATATATGTGTCGAAGGTGGAGGGAACGAGGAGAAGTGGGAGATCAAATTGGAGGTGGAAAGATGGAGTGAAAAAGATTTTGAGTGATCGGGGCCTGAACATGCGGGAGGGTGAAAGGCGGGCAAGGAATAGAGTGAATTGGATCGATGTGGTATACCGGGGTTGACGTGCTGTCAGTGGATTGAATCAGGGCATGTGAAGCGTTTGGGGTAAACCATGGAAAGTTGTGTAGGGCCTGGATGTGGAAAGGGAGCTGTGGTTTCGGGCATTATTGCATGACAGCTAGAGACTGAGTGTGAAAGAATGGGGCCTTTGTTGTCTTTTCCTAGCGCTACCTCGCACACATGAGGGGGAGGGGGATGGTATTCCATGTGTGGCGAGGTGGCGATGGGAATGAATAAAGGCAGACAGTGTGAATTGTGTGCATGGGTATATATGTATGTGTCTATGTGTATATATATATGTGTACATTGAGATGTATAGGTATGTATATTTGCGTGTGTGGACGTGTATGTATATACATGTGCATGGGGGTGGGTTGGGCCATTCCTGTCGTCTGTTTCCTTGCGCTACCTCGCAAACGCGGGAGACAGCGACAAAGCAAAAAAAAAAAAAAATATATATATATATATATATATATATATATATATATATATATATATATATATATATATATATATATATATATATATATATATATATATATAATCCCTGAGGATAGGGGAGAAAGAATACTTCCCACGTGTTCCCTGCGTGTCGTAGAAGGCGACTAAAAGGGGAGGGAGCGGGGAACTGGAAATCCTCCCCTCTCATCATTTTTTTCTTTTTCCAAAAGAAGGAACAGAGAAGGGGGCCAGGTGAAGATATTCCCTCAGAGGCCCAGTCCTCTGTTCTTGACGCTACCTCGCTAACGAGGGAAATGGCGAATAGTTTGAAAAGAAAATATATATATATATATATATATATATATATATATATATATATATATATATATATATATATATATATATATATTCATATATATATACGAACATAGTGCATAGAAACGCGCACCTTCATAAAACATGCAAACCTCCAACAGCCAGGTTTGTACCCGGGACCCCTGTGCAAGAGGCGGGAATGTAAACGCTAGGCTATGGGCGAGGCTAATAGGAAATAACTATTCGAATACCATGTTCTCGAATACCCTTCGTCTGGGTAAAACTGAAAGTGGATGGAGAGAGGTGGTTGATTATTGGTGCCTATGCACCAATAATCAACCTGGGCATAGGAAGAAAGATCATGAGAGGCAAGTGTTTTGGGAGCAGTTGAGTGAATGTGTTAGTAGTTTTGATGCACGAGACCGGGTTATAGTTCAGGGTACAATTGGTATGCATGGGGTGTAAAATGTTGTAAATACAAATGGTGAAGAGCTCATACACTTGTGTGCTGAGAAAAGACTGGTGATTGGGGATACCTGGTTTTAAAAGAGATATACATAAGTATACGTATGTAAGTATGAGAGATGGCCAGAGAGCGTTATTGGATTACGTGTTTATTGATAGGCGCGTGAAAGGGAGACTTTTGAATGTTGATATGCTGAGAGGTGCAACTGGAGGGATGTCTGATCATCTTGTGGAGGCGAAGGTGGATATTTGTAGAGGTTTTCAGAAAAGAAGAGAGAATGTTGGGGTGAAGAGAGTGGTGAGGGTAAGTGACCTCAGGAAGGAAACTTGTGTGAGGGATTACCAGGAGAGACTGAGCACAGAATGGAAAAAAAGTGAAAGTAAAGGACGCTAGGGGAGTGGGTGAGGAATGGGATGTATTTAGGGAAGCAGTGATTGCTTGCGCAAAAGATGCTTGTAGCATGAGAAGCATGGGAGGTGGGCAGATTAGAAAAGGCTGTGAGTGGTCGGATGAAAAAGTAAGATTATAAGTGAAAGAGAAGAGAGAGGCATTTGGACGATTTTTGCATTGAAATAATGCAAATGACTGGGAGATGTATAAAAGAAAGAGAAAGGTGTAAGAGGTTAAGAAAAGAGGGCAAATGAGAGTTGGGGTGAGAGAGTATCATTAAATTTTAGGGATAATAAAAATATGTTTTGGAAGGAGGTAAATAAAGTGCGTAAGACAAGAGAAAAAATTGGAAAATCGGTGGAGGGGGCTAATGGGCAGGTAATAACAAACCGTGGTGATGTGAGGAGATGGTGTAAGTATTTTGAAAGTTTGTTGACTGTATTAGATGATAGAGTGGCAGATATAGGGTGTTTTGGGCGAGGTGGTGTGCAAAGTGAGAGGGTTAGGAAAAATGATTCGGTAAACAGAGAAGAGGTAGTAAAAGCTTTGCGGAAGATGAAAGCGGCAAGACAGCGGGTTTGCATGGTATTGCAGAGGAATTTATTAAAAAAAGTGGGTGACTATGTTATCAAGTGGTTGGTAAGGATATTTAATGTATATATGACTCATGGTGGGGTGCCTGAGGATTGGCGGAATGCGTGCATAGTGCTATTACACAAAGGCAGAGGGGATAAGGCTGAGTGATCAAATTACAGAGGTATAAGTTTGCATAGTATTCCTGGGAAATTATATGGGAGGGTATTGATTGAAAGGGTGAAAGCATGTACAGAGCATTAGATTGGGGAGGAGCAGTGTGGTTTCAGAAGTAGTAGAGGATGTGTGGACCAGGAGTTTCCTTTGAAAAATGTATGTGAGAAATACCTAGAAATGCAAATGGATTTGTATGTAGCATTCATGGATATTTAGAAGGCATATGATAGAGTTTATAGAGATGCTCTGTGGATAGTATTAAGAATACATGGTGTAGGAGGCAAGTTGCCAGAAGCAGTGAAAAGGTTTCATCGAATATGTAAGGCATGTGTACGCGTAGGAAGAGTGGAGAGTGATTGGTTCTCAGTGATGTCAGTTTCCGGCAGGGATGCGCGATGTCTCCATGGTTGTATAACTTGCTTACGGATGGGGTTGTTAGGGAGGTGAATGTAAGCATGCAGTCTGTTGTGGATGAGATGGCTTGGCAAGTGAGTCAGTTGATGTTCGCTGATGATACAGCGCTGGTGGCTGATTCGGGTGAGAAACTGCAGAAGCTGGTGACTGAGTTTGGTAAAGTGTTTGAAAGAAGAAAGCTGAGAGTAAATGTGAATAAGAGGAAGGTTATTAGGTAGGTACCGTAGGTTGAGGGACAACTCATGTCGGAGGTAAGTATGAATGGAGAAAAACTAGAGGAAATGAAATGTTTTGATATATGGGAGTGGTTTTGGCAGCGGATGGAATCATGGAACCGGAAGTGAGTCACAGGGTGGGGGAGGGGGCGAAAGTTCTGGGAGAGTTGAGAAATGCGTCGAAGGCGAGAACATTATCTCGGAAAGCGGAAATGGGTATGTTTGAAGGAATAGTGGTTCCAACAACGATATATGGTTGAGAGGAGTGGACTATAGACAGAGTTGTGCGGAGGAGGGTGGATGTGTTGAAAATGAGATGTTTCAGGACAATATGTGGTGTGAGGTGGTTTGATCGAGTAAGTAATGAAAGGGTAAGAGAGATGTGTGGTAATAAAAAGAGTGTGATTGAAAGAGCAGAAGAGGGTGTTCTGAAATGGTTTGGTCACATAGAGAGAATGAGTGAGGAAAGATTGACAAAGAGGATTTATGTGTCAGAGGTGGAGGGAAGAAGGAGAAGTGGGAGACCAAATTGGAGGTGGAAGGATGGAGTAAAAATGATTTTGAGCGATCTGGGCCTCAATATGAAGGAGGATGAAAGGCGTGCAAGGAATAGAGTGATTTGGAACGATGCGGTATACCGTTAGCGACGTGCTGTGAATGGTTTTAACCAGGGCATGTGAAGCTTCTGGGGTAAACCATGGTAAGTTTTGTGGGGCCTGGATGTGGAAAGGGTACTCTGGTTTCTGTGCATTATACATGACAGCTAGAGACTGAGTGTGAATAAATGTGGCCTTTGTTGTCTTTTCCTAGGGCTACCTCGCGCGCTTGCTGAAGGGAAGGGGTTGTCATTTCATGTGTGGCGGGGTGGTGACGCGAATGAATAAAGACATCAAGTATGAAATATGTATATGTGTATATATGTATATGTATATATATATATATATATATATGTATATATATATATATATATATATATATATATATATATATATATATATATATATATATATATATATATATATATATATATATATATATATATATATATATATATATATATGTATATATATGAGAGATCTTGGGAAGTGAGTCAGTTGTTGTTCGCTGATGATACAACGCTGGTGGCTGATTCATGTGAGAAACTGCAGAAGCTGGTGACTGAGACTTGGTAAAGTGTGTGAAAGAAGAAAGTTAAGAGTAAATGTGAATAAGAGCAAGGTTATTAGGTACACTAGGCTTGAGGGTCAAGTCAATTGGGAGGTAAGTTTGAATGGAGAAAAACTGGAGGAAGTAAAGTGTTTTAGATATCTGGGAGTGGATCTGGCAGCGGATGGAACCATGAAAGCGGAAGTGGATCATAGGGTAGGGGAGGGGCCGAAAATCCTGGGAGCCTTGAAGAATGTGTGGAAGTCGAGAACATTATCTCGGAAAGCAAAAATGGGTATGTTTGAAGGAATAGTGGTTCCAACAATGTTGTATGGTTGCGAGGCGTGGGCTATGGATAGAGTTTTGCGCAGGAGGATGGATGTGCTGGAAATGAGATGTTTGAGGACAATGTGTGGTGTGAGGTGGTTTGATCGAGTGAGTAACGTAAGGGTAAGAGAGATGTGTGGAAATAAAAAGAGCGTGGTTGAGAGAGCAGAAGAGGGTGTTTTGAAATGTTTTGGGCACATGGAGAGAATGAGTGAGGAAAGATTGACCAAGTGGATATATGTGTCGGAGGTGGAGGGAACGAGGAGAAGTGGGAGACCAAATTGGAGGTGGGAAAGATGGAGTGAAAAAGATTTTGTGTGATCGGGGCCTGAACATGCAGGAGGGTGAAAGGAGAGCAAGGAATAGAGTGAATTGGATCGATGTGGTATACCGGGGTTGACGTGCTGTCAGTGGATTGAATCAGGGCATGTGAAGCGTCTGGGGTAAACCATGGAAAGCTGTGTAGGTATGTATATTTGCGTGTGTGGACGTGTATGTATATACATGTGTATGGGGATGGGTTGGGCCATTTCTTTCGTCTGTTTCCTTGCGCTACCTCGCAAACGCGGGAGACAGCGACAAAGCAAAAAAAAATATATATATATATATATATGTAAATGTACCTTGAAATGTATAGGTATGTATATATGCGTGCGTGGACGTGTACGTATATACATGTGTATGTATATACTTATTCTAGCAAGGTCGCCAATCACATATATATGTTACAAATACTATACTGATTCTTGTCTTTGCAGGGACGTTAGATTTGTTATGTTGCACAACACAGGATAACACTGTCTTAAAGTCATGGGATTAAATCAAACACCAGCATTAAAACTACTTATACTGTAAGAACTAAAGTGTACAAAATAAACACATGAAACCAGGCACAACTCATTTACGTTAACACTGAACATGAGTTTAACATTCCAGATAAGATTTCAAACCAGGAGATCTATTTCCTTTATGACAATTTATCCTCGCTAACATGATTCAAGATACACTCATTGTTAGACTCTTCTATGACAAGTTACAATACTCTATGACACTCGAAATTAAATAGATGACAGAGGCGGTACAATATCGCAGTCTATATCGCGCACTTCACTCGGGTAACGGGCTTTGGGACAGAGGGACACCACTTACCTCGCTGGGTTAGAGAGGAAAAATCTAAGCTCAGCGGGTGTCAGGGGTATTTATTACAAGTAAGAACGAGCGTCCGCCCTGTTACCTTACAAGTTATTCTTGATTGGCTATGAGCCTAAGATCCAATTGTGACTGGAGGAGGGTGGTATCCGAAACTACTGATTGGCTTGGAGGATCCTAAGTCCGTCCCACATCTTGCCTAAAGCTCAACCTCCTCTGTTCCTTGTTTACGACAGCGGCGATGATGTATGGGATGACATACCCCGTAGGCTGACCTCACGACTTGACCTGACGCCTCTGGTGAGGTCCAAGTGCTGAAGGCCTGGACGTCATCTGGTTTCAAACAGGACCATCAAGACTAATTGCTCTGTCAGGGAAGTGATGTCCGAGCCGATAGCAGAGAAAGACCCTAATCCTCGTCCTGACAAGAAATAGCAGCAACACCATACACAAAGACACACCATACATATATACGAACATGTGGGCACACACCCACATGTTCGTAACACCCCCCCTCCTTAAAAGAGAAAATTCCTGTAAGAGGAATTTTTTCACTTAAGAGCGGGATAATCAATCGGTTAACACATTATGTGCGCCAGCAATATGGTGAATATCTAAATTATACTCTTGAAGGAACAAGGCCCACCTAGTTAACCTTTGATTCTTATCTCGGAACTTGTTAACATATTTTAGAGGGTGGTGGTCAGTATACACCTTGATAACATGACCTGAAGGGCACAAATATACATGAAAGTGCTGCAATGCAAATACTAAAGACAAAAGTTCCTTCTCAATGGTGGAATAATTTCTTTGGGCTGGATTGAATTTCTTACTAAAATAGCTTACAGGATGATCAATTTTGTTTTCGTCCTCCTGCAAGAGGACAGCACCGGCTCCCACATTACTTTCATTTACTGCTAACTTGAATGGTTGGTCAAAATCAGGAGCCTGCAAGATAGGACTATTACAAAGCATGGATTTTAATTGATGGAAGGCTATCTCACACTGCTCATTCCAAACATATCTAACATCTTTCTTCAACATATCTGTCAGAGGGGTTGCGAGTTTTGCAAAATCTACAATGAACATCCTATAGTACCCAACCATACCCATAAAACGTCTCAGTTCTCTTCGAGATCGGAGGGCACTCATCTGGGATAAAGACTGGACCTTTGCAGTCGGTGGGGTTAGCTCACCTTGACCGATCACATAATCCAAATATTGCACCTTGGCCTTCACAAACTCGCGATTGTCCCAATTGAGAACAAGGTTAGCCTCATTCAAGACCGTCAGAACGTTGTCAAGTCTCTGTAGATGTTCGTCCCAACTCTGACTGTATATCACATTATCATCCAGGTAGACGACACAACCAGGCAGGTCTCTGATGAGAATGTCCATAAGTCGTTGAAATGTGGTAGGGGCATTCTTCATGCCAAAAGGCATCACTTTACGCTTATGAGTCCGTCCTAGCACTACAAAGGTGCTGATATCTTGTCCTCTCTCCGTCAATCTAATCTGCAAGTACCCTTTTCTGAGATCTAATTTTGACAGGAAGCGAGCATTGCCGACGCGATCTATGCAATCTTCTACGCGCGGCAGGGGGTAACTGTCAGTTCTTGTCACCTCATTAACCCGGCGGTAGTCAATACAGAACCGATGGGCCCCATCGGGCTTGGATGCAAGAGTAACAAAGGAGCTCCACTCTGACTGACATGGCTCAATCAGGTCGTGCTCAAGCATATAGTTCAGCTCAGTGTGAAGGATGGCCGCTCGTTGTGGGCTCACCCGGTATGGAGCTGATTTGACAGGTCGGGCTTCTCCTACGTTTACATCATGGCTTGTGAGCGAGGTCTGTCCAGGTGTGTTTCAGAAAACCTCCGGGTGTTTTGACAGCAAGGCGGACATCTGCACACGTTTCTCCGTCAGATACGAAAGTTTCGCCTCCCACTTCCCGTTCGCGCCTCCGTCCGGTTCCCAGGTCTCCGAGGCACTCGCAGCTACGTCGTCGTCTTCGTCACACACGGCTACCGCTGGACGTTGGATGATGCAGTCTGGTACCGTCGGTTCCAAAGGGGGAGGATCACGCCTGAAATATGTCTTAAGCATGTTGACGTGTCATAATCTCCGACCTCTGCGCCTATCGGGGGTAGAGACAAGGTAATTTGAGTCTCCTACACTCCAAATAATGGTGTGGGGACCCTTGAAACGGGCAGCCAAGGGTTGACCTGGCTGCTGCGGTAGTAGAAGCAACACCTCGTCGTCCGCCTCAAATTTTCTCAAACGAGATCGTTTTTCATACCATTTCTTCATTCGTGCTTGGGTCCCTGTTAAATTCTGCCGAGACAAATCATCAGCCTCACCCGTCGAATCTGGTACGGACTCGAAACCAGCACAGGAGGTATCACACAGCTTCTCACTAATTTCATCCTCGGAAGGCGTCCTCAGTTCCTCCGTCTCCACGGAGTCTACACCAAGGGAGAGGGTATCACACAGCTCCCTCTCGCTAGTCTCATTCTCAGAGAACGCACTCAGTCTCTCCGTCTCAGCGGAGTCTACACCAGGGGAGAGGGGTATCACACAGCTTCCTCTCGCTGGCCTCACTCGACGGGAGAGTCTTCACTTCCTCCGTTTCAACGGAGTCTGCACCAGGGGAGAGGGTATCACTCAGCTTCCTCTCACTCATCTCACTCTCAGGGAGAGTCTTCACTTCCTCCGTTTCAACGGCTATGTCCTCAGGCACACGGCCCGCCGTGCCAGCTGTCATGGACCTGGCACTATCGTACTTGGGGACTGTCTCTGGTACCTCTTCCTGAAGTCGCTCTGTCCCTGCTGACTACGCTGGTGTCACCGACACCACTGGCACTGGGTTCATCTTCCCACCCGCTAGGTCATTGCCTAACACAAAGCCCACTCCTCAGACAGGCAACCGATCTACAACCCCTACTTGGGCAAGGCCATTGAAGAGTTCTGTTTCCACACTCACATCAGCTAGTGGAACGGCCTTGGGACCCGACAGCCCATCTAGCAAGACTCGGTCTCCAGACTCTCCTCGCGGCACCAAGCCATCCAACATCAGGGACTACAGCGCACCAGAATCCCGTAATACGGTCACTTTTCGTCGTACACTACATCTACTAACATAGCCCTCAGACAGGAACGCATTGTAGTTCCTACGGAACGGATCCTTAACTACAGGTTGATCAACACTCTTGCAACCCCTCACTTTCCCAAGAGCAGGGATAGCCTCATCTACTTTACTAAGTGGCCCTAAATATATATATATATATATATATATATATATATATATATATATATATATATATATATATATATATATATATATATATATATATATATATATATATATATATATATATATGTATATTATCCCTGGGGATAGGGGAGAAAGAATACTTTCCACGTACTCCCTGCGTATCGCAGAAGGCGACTAAAAGGGGAGGGAGCGGGGGGCTGGAAATCCTCCCCTCTCGTTTTTTTTTCTTTCTTTTTTAATTTTCCAAAAGAAGGAACAGAGAATTGGGCCAGGTGAGGGTATTCCCTCAAAGGCCCAGTCCTCTGTTCTTAACGCTACCTCGCTAATGCGGGAAATGGCGAATAGTTTGAAAAGAAAAAAAAAAAAAATATATATATATATATATATATATATATATATATATATATATATATATATATATATATATATATATATATATACATATATATATATATATATATATTTTTTTTTTTTTTTTTTTTTATACTTTGTCGCTGTCTCCCGCGTTTGCGAGGTAGCGCAAGTAAACAGACGAAAGAAATGGCCCAACCCCCCCCCATACACATGTACATACACACGTCCACACACGCAAATATACATACCTACACAGCTTTCCATGGTTTACCCCGGACGCTTCACATGCCTTGATTCAATCCACTGACAGCACGTCAACCCCTGTATACCACATCGCTCCAATTCACTCTATTCCTTGCCCTCCTTTCACCCTCCTGCATGTTCAGGCCCCGATCACACAAAATCCTTTTCACTCCATCTTTCCACCTCCAATTTGGTCTCCCTCTTCTCCTCGTTCCCTCCACCTCCGACACATATATCCTCTTGGTTAATCTTTCCTCACTCATTCTCTCCATGTGCCCAAACCATTTCAGAACACCCTCTTCTGCTCTCTCAACCACGCTCTTTTTATTTCCACACATCTCTCTTACCCTTACGTTACTTACTCGATCAAACCACCTCACACCACACATTGTCCTCAAACATCTCATTTCCAGCACATCCATCCTCCTGCGCACAACTCTATCCATAGCCCACGCCTCGCAACCATACAACATTGTTGGAACCACTATTCCTTCAAACATACCCATTTTTGCTTTCCGGGATAATGTGCGTATGTGTGTGTATGTGTGTGTGTGTGTGTATATATATATATATGTATATTATCCCTGGGGATAGGGGTGAAAGAATACTTCCCACGTATTCCTCGCGTGTCGTAGAAAGCGACTAGAGGGGACGGGAGCGGGGGGCCGGAAATCCTCCCCTCCTTGTATTAACTTTCTAAAATGGGAAACAGAAGAAGGAGTCACGCGGGGAGTGTTCATCCTCCTCGAAGGCTCAGAGTGGGGTGCCTAAATGTGTGTGGATGTAACCAAGATGTGAAAAAAGGAGAGATAGGTAGTATGTTTGAGGAAAGGAACCTGGATGTTTTGGCTCTGAGTGAAACGAAGCTCAAGGGTAAAGGGGAAGAGTGGTTTGGAAATGTCTGGGGAGTGAAGTCAGGGGTTAGTGAGAGGACAAGAGCAAGGGAAGGAGTAGCAATACTCCTGAAACAGGAGTTGTGGGAGTATGTGATAGAATGTAAGAAAGTAAATTCTCGATTAATATGGGTAAAATTGAAAGTTGATGGAGAGAGGTGGGTGATTATTGGTGCATATGCACCTGGGCATGAGAAGAAAGATCATGAGAGGCAAGTGTTTTGGGAGCAGCTAAATGAGTGTGTTAGCGGTTTTGATGCACGAGACCGGGTTATAGTGATGGGTGATTTGAATGCAAAGGTGAGAAATGTGGCAGTTGAGGGAATAATTGGTATGCATGGGGTGTTCAGTGTTGTAAATGGAAATGGTGAAGAGCTTGTAGATTTATGTGCTGAAAAAGGACTGATGATTGGGAATACCTGGTTTAAAAAGCGAGATATACATAAGTATACTTATGTAAGTAGGAGAGATGGCCAGAGAGCGTTATTGGATTACGTGTTAATTGACAGGCGTGCGAAAGAGAGACTTTTGGATGTCAATGTGCTGAGAGGTGCAACTGGAGGGATGTCTGATCATTATCTTGTGGAGGCTAAGGTGAAGATTAGTATGGGTTTTCAGAAAAGAAGAGTGAATGTTGGGGTGAAGAAGGTGGTGAGAGTAAGTGAGCTTGGGAAGGAGACCTGTGTGAGGAAGTATCAGGAGAGACTGTGTACAGAATGGAAAAAGGTGAGAACAATGGAAGTAAGGGGAGTGGGGGAGGAATGGGATGTATTTAGGGAATCAGTGATGGATTGCGCAAAAGATGCTTGTGCATGAGAAGAGTGGGAGGTGGGCTGTTTAGAAAGGGTAGTGAGTGGTGGGATGAAGAAGTAAGAGTATTAGTGAAAGAGAAGAGAGAGGCATTTGGACGATTTTTGCAGGGAAAAAATGCAATTGAGTGGGAGAAGTATAAAAGAAAGAGACAGGAGGTCAAGAGAAAGGTGCAAGAGGTGAAAAAAAGGGCAAATGAGAGTTGGGGTGAGAGACTATCAGTAAATTTTAGGGAGGATAAAAAGATGTTCTGGAAGGAGGTAAATAGGGTGCGTAAGACAAGGGAGCAAATGGGAACTTCAGTGAAGGGCGTAAATGGGGAGGTGAAAACAAGTAGTGGTGATGTGAGAAGGAGATGGAATGAGTATTTTGAAGGTTTGTTGAATGTGTCTGATGACAGAGTGGCAGATATAGGGTGTTTGGGACGAAGTGGTGTGCAAAGTGAGAGGGTTGGGGAAAATGATTTGGTAAACAGAGAAGAGGTAGTAAAAGCTTTGCGGAAGATGAAAGCCGGCAAGGCAGCAGGTTTGGATGGTATTTGCAGTGGAATTTATTAAAAAAAGGGGGTGACTGTATTGTTGACTGGTTGGTAAGGTTATTTATATATGTATGACTCATGGTGAGGTGCCTGAGGATTGGCGGAATGCGTGCATAGTGCCATTGTACAAAGGCAAAGGGGATAAGAGTGAGTGCTCAAATTAAAGAGGTATAAGTTTGTTGAGTATTCCTGGTAAATTATATGGGAGGGTATGATTGAGAGGGTAGAAGGCATTTTTACAGAGCATCAGATATATATATATATATATATATATATATATATATTATATATATATATATATATATAATATATATATATATATATAAATATATATATATAATATATATATATAATATATCATCCCTGGGATAGGGGAGAAAAATACTTCCCAACAGTATTCCCTGCGTGATGTAGAAGGCGACTAAAAGGGGAGGGAGCGGGGGCTGGAAATCTCCCCTCTCACTTTTTTTTTTTTTTTTTTTTTTTTTTAATTTTCCAAAAGAGGGAACAGAGAAGGGGCCCAAGTGGGATATTCCTCAAGGGCCCAGTCCTCTGTTCTCAACGCTACCTCGCTAATGCGGGAAATGGCGAATAGTATGAAATAAATAAAATATATATATATATATATATATATTATATATATATATATATATATATTATATATATATATATATATATATTCGTATGAGTCCTATGAGTTCCCTTCATTGCCATATATGTATGGACTTATCAAAACACATAAACAAAATTTTCCAGCAAGACCATAGTGAGTTCAGTAGGCTCCATCACATATAAATTATCAAAATGGTGAGTTTCCTTATTAAGCACTTTAGTGGGTAAATTATCAAATTCTAATATCGTGAGCAATGGAGATTTAGTCAACAAGCTAAACAATATCAATATTGATTTTGATTTCAAACTAGTTAGCTTTGATGTTTCCTCACTTTTCACTAAGTTCCAGTTGATGACCTTTTAGAATATTTATTTGATGTTTTGGATGATATTCATTTACCTGTTTCAAAGTCTAATTTCATTGAAACTGATAAAATTGTGTATAAAAGACTGTGTTATTTCAATTTAATGGGAGATTATTATGCTCAAAAATTTGGTATGGCAATGGGTAACCCTCTTTCACCTGTACTAAGTAATCTTTATATGGAATTTTTTGAAACAATTACTAAAGGATATCTTACCTTCTAATGCAATTTGGTTTAGGTATGTAGATGATGTTCTTTGTGTTTGGCCAACAAATGAAAATTTACAAATATTTCTCCCTTACTTAACAATTTAGTACTTCCATCAAATTTACTGTAGAAATGAAAATAATGGTATGTTACCATTTTTAGATTGCATGATCCATAGACAAGGAAATAAGTTTAAGTTTAGCATATACAGAAAACCCACCTGTGTATGCTTCATATATCCATTATTACTCATCTCAACATGACAGAGTTAAATTATCATCATTTCAATCTATGTTCTAAGGGCATTACGTATTTGCAGTCCAGAGTTAATTGATGATGAGTTTGAAAAGATATATTCTATTGAATCTAAGTTAAAGTACCCTAGATCTTTCATTGATAAATCCCTTAAGTTAGCAATCATTTTATAGAGTTGAGCCCAAACCTCCCATTGACACCAAGAATATTTTAGTTCTCCCGTTTTAATAATAATTTCACTTTGCTTCCATGTTGCCTAAATCCTTTAATGTAAATGTTGCCTTTAGCAAAATAATACTATAAAGATATCTTAATCAGGAATTCACCAGAAAAGTCTCTTGGCTGCATCTATAATGTTTCTTGTGGAAACTGTGATAAATTTTATGTTGATCAACTGGTAAGGATCTTTCCGTTAGACTTAAGCAACATAAATATAGTATAAGAACGGGGCAAGAATTCTAATGCCTTGCTTAATCATGTTAAAAACTATGTTCATTGTATTGACTGGAGTAACGCCATCTCAGTTGTTAACTCTAACTCTATTACCAAGAGAAATATCATGAATCTTCTATTATTAGATACACAGAGAATTATAATCTTAGTTTTAGTGATGGTCTGTACAAATTAGATAACTTTATTGTTGATAAGATTTGTAAAATGATAAGTTTATGAACGCTCGTTGTATGTTTTGGACAATCACACGTTTAACAAATAGCGATCCTAGCTTCGTCTCTTCGATGTATATCAACTGATGTTATATTTCTCTCTTGTGTCTCCCTGATGATGTGATTATTACACGAAAGTGCACTTGGGAACTTTCGTGTTTCATTATCCCCGTGGATCATAGGAATATCTGATCACACGCAAAATTGTGATCCTTCCAATTATATATATATATATTATATATATATTATATATATTATATATATATATTATATATATAATATATATATATATATATATTTTTTTTTTTTTTTTTTTTTGTTTTTTTTTTTTTTGCTTTGTCGCTGTC
>NC_092235.1:41154551-41157051 GCF_036320965.1 Panulirus ornatus | reverse complement strand
ATATATATATATATATATATATATATATATATATATTCGTATGAGTCCTATGAGTTCTTCATTGCCATATATGTATGGACTTATCAAAAACATAAACAAAATTTTCCAGCAAGACCCATAGTGAGTTCAGTAGGCTCCATCACATATAAATTATCAAAATGGTTTAGTTTCCTTATTAAGCACTTTAGTGGGTAAATTATCAAATTCTAATATCTTGAGCAATGGAGATTTAGTCAACAAGCTAAACAATATCAATATTGATTTTGATTTCAAACTAGTTAGCTTTGATGTTTCCTCACTTTTCACTAAAGTTCCAGTTGATGACCTTTTAGAATATTTATTTGATGTTTTGGATGATATTCATTTACCTGTTTCAAAGTCTAATTTCATTGAACTGATTAAAATTGTGTATAAAAGACTGTGTATTTCAATTTAATGGAGATTATTATGCTCAAAAATTTGGTATGGCAATGGGTAACCCTCTTTCACCTGTACTAAGTAATCTTTATATGGAATTTTTTGAAACAATTACTAAAGGATATCTTACCTTCTAATGCAATTTGGTTTAGGTATGTAGATGATGTTCTTTGTGTTTGGCCAACAAATGAAAATTTACAAATATTTCTCCCCTTACTTAACAATTTAGTACCTTCCATCAAATTTACTGTAGAAAATGAAAATAATGGTATGTTACCATTTTTAGATTGCATGATCCATAGACAAGGAAATAAGTTTAAGTTTAGCATATACAGAAAACCCACCTGTGTATGCTCATATATCCATTATTACTCATCTCAACATGACAGAGTTAAATTATCATCATTTCAATCTATGTTCCTAAGGGCATTACGTATTTGCAGTCCAGAGTTAATTGATGATGAGTTTGAAAAGATATATTCTATTGAATCTAAGTTAAAGTACCCTAGATCTTTCATTGATAAATCCCTTAAGTTAGCAATCATTTTATAGAGTTGAGCCCAAACCTCCCATTGACACCAAGAATATTTTAGTTCTCCCGTTTAATAATAATTTCACTTTGCTTCCCATGTTGCCTAAATCCTTTAATGTAAATGTTGCCTTTAGCAACAATAATACTATAAAGAATATCTTAATCAGGAATTCACCAGAAAAGTCTCTTGGCTGCATCTATAATGTTTCTTGTGGAAACTGTGATAAATTTTATGTTGATCAGACTGGTAAGGATCTTTCCGTTAGACTTAAGCAACATAAATATAGTATAAGAACGGGGCAAGAATCTAATGCCTTGCTTAATCATGTTAAAAACTATGTTCATTGTATTGACTGGAGTAACGCCATCTCAGTTGTTAACTCTAACTCTATTACCAAGAGAAATATCATGAATCTTCTATTATTAGATACACAGAGAATTATAATCTTAGTTTTAGTGATGGTCTGTACAAATTAGATAACTTTATTGTTGATAAGATTTGTAAAATGATAAGTTTATGAACGCTCGTTGTATGTTTTGGACAATCACACGTTTAACAAATAGCGTCCTAGCTTCGTCTCTTCGATGTATATCAACTGACTGTTATATTTCTCTCTTGTGTCTCCCCTGATGATGTGATTATTACACGAAAGTGCACTTGGGAACTTTTCGTGTTTCATTATCCCCGTGGACTCATAGGAATATCTTGATCACACGCAAAATTGTGATCCTTTCCAATATATATATATATATATATATATATATATATATATATATATATATATATATATATATATATATATATATATATATATATATATATTTTTTTTTTTTTTTTTCTTTTTTTTTTTTTGCTTTGTCGCTGTCTCCCGCGTTTGCAAGGTAGCGCAAGGAAACACACGAAAGAAATGGCCCAACCCACACCCATACACATGTATATACATACGTCCACACACGCAAATATACATACCTACACAGCTTTCCATGGTTTACCCCAGACGCTTCATATGCCCTGATTCAATCCACTGACAGCACGTCAACCCCGGTATACCACATCGCTCCAATTCACTCTATTCCTTGCCCTCCTTTCACCTTCCTGCATGTTCAGGCCCCGATCACACAAAATCTTTTTCACTCCATCTTTCCACCTCCAATTTGGTCTCCCTCTTCTCCTCGTTCCCTCCACCTCCGACACATATATCCTCTTGGTCAATCTTTCCTCACTCATTCTCTCCATGTCCCCAAACCATTTCAAAACAACCTCTTCTGCTCTCTCAACTACGCTCTTTTTATTTCCACACATCTCTCTTACTCTTACGTTACTTACTCGATCAAACCACCTCACACCACACATTGTCCTCAAACATCTCATTTCCAGCACATCCATCCTCCTGCGCACCACTCTATCCATAGCCCACGCCTCGCAACCATACAACATTGTTGGAACCACTATTCCTTCAAACATACCCATTTTTGCTTTCCGAGATAATGTTCTCGACTTCCACACATTCTTCAACGCTCCCAGAATTTTCGCCCCCTCCCCAATCCTAT
>NC_092235.1:41117051-41149551 GCF_036320965.1 Panulirus ornatus | reverse complement strand
GTCCCTTGATGGCACGTCTCGAATGATTGATAGTGAGTAACACAGTTCAAACCATGAAGAGGCAAAATTCTCATAATGATGACAGATCGTTAGAATCTTATTCCATTATTTAAATATAAAAAGGTCGTGGTTCTTGAAGAACTTGCTTGGTTGAAACTAGATATTCACTTGCATTATTATGGTCTAAAAAAGAAAATAAAAGAATGTGATAATCTGAAGTCTTGAACCATAAACAAAAACATCTACTTTCTAAGATGATACATCATAAAAAAAGCTGCTAAAACCATCATCGCTCAAGATGTTAAACCAGTAGACATCCCATCATGGTCATGGTGACTAAAACATCGTCATTCATGATGTGACTCAAGTGGCCATCCGTCATAATGATGGTCATGTGTCTCCAGTGGCCATCCCGTCACAGTGCTGGTGATGTGACTCCAGTGGCCATCCCATCACAGTGCTGGCGATGTGACTCCAGTGGCCATCCCGTCACAGTGCTGGTGATGTGACTCCAGTGGCCATCCCGTCACAGTACTGGTGATGTGACTCCAGTGGCCATCCCGTCACAGTGCTGGTGATGTGACTCCAGTGGCCATCCCGTCACAGTGCTGGTGATGTGACTCTAGTGGCCATCCTGACACAGTGCTGGTAATGTGACTCCAGTGGCCATCCCGTCACAGTGCTGGTGCCTGAAGCATCATCACTCTAGGTATTACAGCACTAGTGGATATTTTAGCACAGAGCCACTCCTAGGGACGTTATGCTAAACTTTAAGCAAGCAGACTTCATGGTGCAAGCGTCCGTAGATTCTATTGCCAGCCCTGCACCGGCAGAGGCCAGATCAACGCACCACCATTTAACGACAGCACTGCATTACGAGATCGACTTGTAACACCTTCGTATCCTGCTATTTATGAGGGCGAAGGTACTGACTATCATTGCAGAGAACCAAGATCTCGCGGAATTCTGGTGTTACTTCAGTCCACAGGTGACCCGCTTAGCGGCGGAATCGTGTCTCTTCCCCGCACCTTACCGATCAATGGCCGCTTACCGTTCTAAACGTAGCTCCCTGCCCGTTCTTTACCGATCAACAGCCGTTCACCGATCACAAGATCGTCTCCCAATCGCTCGTTATCGATTGCTGGGTGTTCACACTTGCACAATATCGACTCCTAACGGTTGCTCGTCACCGATCAACGGCAGCAGTTCTCCGATCATAACGCCGTCTCTTGTCTGCTCACCGCAAAGTTTGTAATGTGCTCAGCTTCACGGATTTAGTAAATGCACAACGAATCTGTTCCTATTGCAACTTATTTCATTCTATCGGGAAAGTGATCACTTACTTTAGGTGAATTTTTCTCAACGTCTGACATTGTTTCATGCGTTTGTATATCATGATCACAAGGATTAATTAGCACAACAAGAACATTCAGTTATGCATTTAGATAAAAGAGATACCCTAAAAGTGAATAAAAGACTATTCAAGGGAAAACAGAATTAGTAGTGACTTTTGATAGATTTTCAGTAAACGACAGATTTGTCAGGAACTTCTTTGGTGATGGCAGACCAACCTGGCCTACTGAAACTGCCCTTTTCCACAGGTCCTTTGGTTGATGGTTAGTTTTTTGGAATTTATAGGCCTATCAATTGCCAGGGCCATAAAGGCCTTCAACGTCAGTCTCCATCCGCCAACTGAAGAAACTTTAGCATCTTCAGGCGTTAAGGATGAATCATGAAGATCAGATCAAAAGATGCATGGGAGTTATTGATTTTCAGTTTTGCCAAACATATATTTTGTTCAACATATCTCGAAAATTTCTAACAAGGTTTTAAGATGACTTTAGCCCTCCTTATATATTGTCTCACTGCACCATAAAACAAGACTTACGTAATGATGGTACTTACCATTCATATATTGACGAAGCTTCAGAAAATCTTGAAACGACGGCTAAAGTAAAAGTAAACGAATATCAGTTCTGTATCTCAGCTAACTGGATTTTCGCTCAAGTAAATTTGGTCCTCCTGTTCTACAGTAACGTTAAATTTCAAAAATACTGCCATCGCAGAGGGTCATACTAAAGTTAGTTAAATCTACATATAGAACTAAATATCAGTAATGGTGTTTGGGTATCTCTGTGTACGGGGAGAGAGTTTTTCGCTCGCGGTGCCCTATTTCTTGGACATTCAATATCTCCTTAGAATTTTTGAAACTGTATGTTGTCTGTAGTTACTACACTCTTATTCAGTTCATTCCATCCACCCGCCACTCTTGCAATACTATGTAAGTACTTCTTTGCATCTTTTAACAAGTTTCTATCTTGATTTCATCATATGTCCTTTGGTTGTTCTATCTCTATATCTCTCCTAGAACTATTTGACGTCTACGTCATTAATCTGGTTTAAAGATTTAAAGGCTGTGATCAGGTCACCTCCTCCCCACTCTTCTTTCCTCCGTGGTCGGGCATTTAAGGCTATGAGCTTCTGACACTCTACAAATGGTTGCTACATCCTACCCTTGCATCTCTCTACGACTGGTTGCGATGTGCTACCATTATGTTACTCTATAGCTGGTTGCCATGTGCTACCCCTCTGTAACATTACAGCTGTTGCCACATGCTACCTTGTGTTTCCTATACGTTCGGTTGCCACATGCCACCCTTACATCCCTTTACGGCTGATTGTCACATGCTACCCTTGCATCACTACGACTGGTTGCCATATACAAACAAGCCTTGTGTCACTCTATAGCTGATTGCTACATGCTACCCTTGCATCATTCTACTAAATCACTGTACGGCTAGCTGCCACTTGCTGCCTTTGTGTCACTCTATGATTGGTTGCCACATGCAGCCTTTCAGTCACTCAAAGACTGATTGTCACATGCTAGCCTTGCATCACTCTACGGATATGCGACCCTTGAGTCACCCCACAGCTAGTTGTCACATGCTACGTGTCACTATTCTATACACTTTTCAGAATGACACTGCTGTACTGGAATACATAATTAACATTATCTTCTTGTGTATACATCAATTTGTGTTTACATCAATTTATTTTCTGGAGCCTAACTCCTACAGGTCTCCTTTGTAATTACACTGTTACTTACAGTGTTTGTTGCTGACTCATCCAGTAGCACTGCATCATTTGCACAAAGCAACAAAACAACATTTGCTCCTCTCCTGGACAATTCACTTGGGGTCGCTGTTTCTATATGTCAAGCATTGGCTTCCTTCGCCACACCCCGAGTGTATATCACATCATGGACAGCCATGGCGACATAACACACAACTGTCTTCCTGCCAGCTTCGTCACTGGTCTAGTCACCTGCTACACCACTATCATTTATCATATTTGATATCTATACTGAATATTGGTTGCAATGAGAGTAAAACATTCTTACCTATCTATGCAGAGCTTATTCAGAATTATTTTCCTTTCAACATAAATGTATTAGGAAAATTCCATACTAATGGCTGCTGATAGTGAAGATGAAGGTATAGTGAAGATCTCTTCTGATCTGAACTATAAGATTCAAGTTAATGACCACTTACTTTGATGCTGTAGTGAAAGTGGAGCTGTATTGAAGGTTAGGTTGCCCTGAGGATAGTGGAGTAATGGTAACGGCCTTGACCTATACTGTAAGGCTCAGCTCAAGAAGCAGTTGTGTCGAAGATGTAGTAAAGATGTGGGTGTAATGAAGATGGGCTTAGACATACACCTTCTTTATCGGATCAAAGGCCTTTAAGTGGTTAGAACAAAGACAGCAGTGTCGAAAATATAAAGCAGGTGCGGGTAGAGCAAAGAAGGTTTTTGTCATGACCCTTAAAGTTAATTCAAGTTCAAGCGCAAAGAATGTCATGGGTGTAGTGATGAAGAGGATTTAGTAAAGATGTAGTGTGATGAAGAGGAGGGTGTAGGCAGGATCGATTTTGACCTGACATATAGGACTCTGGTCAAAAAGCAAGTGGTATCAAGTGTGTAGCTAAGATGATGTATTGATGATAAACCTTTTCATAAGCAAGTGTGTAGCGAAGCTGTGTAACTTAATAAAGATGAGGGTAAGATGAAGATGAATTCGACTTGACTCACTTTCGTAAACTCTATTCCTACCTTCTGGAGATTTTCTATGGAGTTTGCTACCATAGCCGCGTCATGTCCAAACATTATCTGATACAGTTCCCATGCACCCAATCTCACAACATACCAGACACCTTTCCCTTGTCCTAAGACGCTTAAATTTATCTTCTTCACTTTCCCTCCATTATCATTATCATACAACAACTTTCTCCAAAGATTCCTTCGCAACTTCAAGGATACACTACTTCCAGGAGCAGGGATAAGATGGACTCCTCTGGAGTGAGAAGTTCATCGACAAGATTGTACTCTCTTTCGTCAACAGACAGTAATACAACCTTGCCGAAGGTGACTTTTTACTCGTGGCGTACCACAAGCAGGTGGAGTGCGGTAACGCCTCCATAATCAGATTAAACAAACCCGATGAGTAAGAATTCAAACTGTCTCCTGCTTGCCGTAAAAGGCGATTAAATGAGGCGGGAGTGAGAGCTGGAAACTCTCCCCTCCTGTATTACCATTGTCCAAAAGCAGGAACAGAGGAAAGAGTCAAACGAGAATTACTCTTCGAAAACTTAGGCTCGAGTCTTTGAATGTTCTTGGATGTAATCAGGATGAGAAGAAGGGAGAGACTAGAGCAATGTTTAATAAGCGAAACCTACGTGGTCTGGTTGTCAGTGAAAACAAACTGAAAGGGTAGATATAGAAAAGTGCGGAATTCTTGGAAGGGGGGAGATAAAGATCGGGATTAGTGTGAGGGGTAAGAGTGAAGGAGGGAAGTGGCACCTCTGGTGAAGAAAGAGTAATAGAAGTGCCATGGAAATTTGTTTAAGAGTGCAAGGATTTGAGCTGGGAATAACACTAGTTAATCATCATCCAGATGAACTCAATGTTATCAAGTACCACAACATTTACCTGTTAGCAAGGTAACGTGTCCATCACGTAGAGTGCTACGGCCTCTCCCTGCTCTCTTCTATTCTTGTGAAAGGGCGTAAAGTCACCACGTTCAGATAAATTCTTAGAGCTTGTAGAATTGTGAGACGAAAGAAGGGTGGCCATTGGGATTACATGGCCTAAAGAAAAAAGTATTCTTAAGTCGGTGAGTGGGATGGAGTCAACAGACAATGGTTGGATTTTGTGCTATCTAATAGGATTAAAAAGATGCTGTTGGATGTGAACGTGCTGAATCGAGTAATCGGTGGAATATCCGATCGTTTCTTGCCGGAGGCGAGCGTGGAAGTCTTCAGTGGTTGATATGAAAAGAGAAATAACACATACGTGAAAGACGTGATGAAAGTCATTGCGCTAAGGAAAAAGGCTTGTGCGGGGAGATACCAAAGTGACTGAGTGATGACTGGCGTAGGGTGACAACAGATGAAACATGGGAAATGGAAGAGGTATGAAAGGTGATTAGGGAAACATTGCTTGAAAGTGCGGAGTGTATGGAATGCTGAGGGTGGGTTGTAGAAAGGATGGTCAGTGGTGGTAGGAGGAAGTTAGATCGCAAGTGAAAGAGAAAAGAGAGGAATATGAATGAAATGTGCGTGGAAGATGTGCGAGTTATTAGGACAAGCACATATGAAAGTGGTAGGAAGTTAAAACAGAAAGAAATCAGAGGAAATATGAGGCGAGAATATATCAGTAAACGTCAGAGAAAATGTTTAGTGAGCAGATCTATAGTAAGAGGAGAGCAAGAAATGAGCGCGACAGTAAGAAGGGAAGATGGGGTATTGTGAGTGAGACATACCATCTGCTGACAGATATTAGATATGCGTACAAGTGCATTGATAAGGATATATTCAGCAAGTTGTTGTCTTCGTACATTAACCAAAGATAAGATATACCTCACAAGTTTGGTCACCGCATCTAATTAGTCAAAAAGTAAACATATAGATGTCCAGAGGAAAGCAATAGAGATGGCAACAGAATTGAAAGAGCTGACTTACAGGAATAAATTAGAGGCCTAAAAATTGTTTATCATGGAAGAGAGAAAAGTAAGGGGAAACCTGACCACAACCTTTAATTTTTCAATCCAGCTTCATTATGCAGTTCCCGGGAAAATGTAAGAATAGAACGATGAGGGGCTATAGGAATACCATAAAATAAAGCAAGAAACTTATTACAAAATCCATAAAGAATTACATTTATAGTATAAGGGTAGTACATGCACGAAATAGACATAATAATGATACTGTGAATGAGACAATCTGCAGAACTTTCAAAAGTCTGAAATAAAATAAAAATAGAATAAAGATAGAACAAAAATGTAACTACACACGCACACACACACACACACACACACACACACGCACACACACACATTCTGCCCTACCCGACACCGGGAGGTGATGTGTAGTGATCAATATTAGCTTCACCTGACTTGGTCCCCGGCAGACTGTAACCCACCCAGCCATGGTTGACTGCCGCTCCCCTCTCTCCTTCTTCTCGCCAGTCATCCCTCTCTACTTCTTCTTTATTCTTTGTTTTCTTCTTTTTCATGTATTCAATTTCTTGTTTGTTTTCTCTACTTCCATCTTCCATTACCGTCTATATCCGTGGATATCTTCCTTTTCTCCTTCCTTTGTCTAATTGCAACCTTCTGATTTCCTATCCGGTCCCCTTATATATAGATTAAGAACATATGTGTTTCTGTCCTCCAGCAGATAACCTCGTCATAGATCACCAGGTCTTCTGTTACCTGGTTTCCCCACGTACTCCCATATACTCCTCATTTTTGCTTCTTCCTCCTTTGTGCTCTTGTCCTCCTCCCTCACTACCCTCTCCCTCCATCATCTCCCACACTCCCTCCCTTGGCCAGTTATAATTCCTTCCTCTAAACAACGGGTAATGTGGTCGTTCTAACATCGTGGATAAAACTGTGCTTAGCGGTAATTTCATGACGCTAATATCCTATTCAGGTTTACGAGCAACCCTTTATCACGTGGATATGAGGCTGTAACGAGGATTCCTGATACGGCACGAAGGCTTGTTACCTGTCGTTATGTTGTTTAAAGACCCCGAGCTAGTTCATTCTGACGGAGGTGTAGTGTCGGCGAGGAAGTCCTGCAGGAGAAAGAGGAGGATGGGGACAAAGCATGGATGTGCTTGTTCAGGGAAGAGATGGTGAGTTGAGCATGGAGGTGGTAATCAGAGATTGAGCAAAGACATAAATATGCTCGTGAAATGTCTGTGTGATAGGGAAAGGAACAAGAGGAACGGAGGGTGATGGTGAGGAGGAAGAAGAGGGAGGGACACAAGAAGTTAAAGAAAAGTTAAGACAAACATCGCACCTCCGTCGTAGACACCACCAATGGCTTACTCTGTGCTGAGGGAAGCTGTGGGTGACGTGTCTCCCAGCTGAGGGCACTGTAGCTGTCGAGGTCTGGCAGGAACCGTCGACCCACTGCAGGGGTTAGGAAGAAAGGAAGTAATATTGTCTTTGACAGAGGCAGTTATTGTCTTCCCTTTTTCCTGAGAATACACTCTAGATTTTCTTGGATGCAGTGAGAAGATTATGAACCAGACAGAGAGTGAGACTTACTTGGGTCCATAAATTTCATTTTCTAAACTTAAACCAGTCACTGGCCTTTCTCCCTAAACTACCGAGTCAGGGAAGCTTCAGCATCATGTCCTGGTGATCATGACCTAAGGTCATGTGTCCTGCCACCAGTCAATAGCAGGTCGCCAATCCAGGGAGGAATGGCGTGACAGTCATAATTTCATGATATTACGAAATAGTTTGCTTGACAACTATCTCTTACTTTATATCATGCAGAACATTTGTGTTTGTATACCGCAACGCTGATCTTAGGTTCTTGGTATGATTTACTCTCCTGGATGAGTGATAGCTATTTCACTAACGTCATTCTATTATGTCCTAAATATTAGAATACACTGACCAGCAATCACGCTACTGTGTCACACACACTTTGCTGACACACTTTACTGAGAAAATTATGTTCTGAATGGTGTTCCGCTCGTACCAAATAATCAATAATGAATCCTGGATTAAAAAGTATTTCTCATAGATATCTTACTAATTAGAATTCTTTTTACTGGACCTATGAAGAGACGAGCACACTAGATCCTAAGTGATAAAGGCTCTAGTTAACCCTGGCCGTGGCAGTCATCACAATGAGCGACGAAGATGTTCTGTAGTTCTGTGTCAAGTGGTACTAAGATGCTCACATTTAAGACATAATGTTTAGGTGCCTGAGCCTGATATGTTAGACGTATCCAGAACACGTAGCTTGATGATGCCTTTCAAGGACATTATACATAAGAAAATGGTGTACTTTTCATGTTTTGATGACGCCTGTGAGTCATACGTCATATTTTGGATATGACTGTTGTTGGTTGAACCAATAACAAACGTTGGTGGGACACGATGTTTCTTATGCCTTTACACTTCTTTACACGTACAGTTTCGATACCACATCTAATCTTAAGCTAGAATCAATATGACAGGTAAACTCCCCGATTACTCGAACTGTGTGGTCCTCCAGCTACGCTGCCTGGGCTGAAAATTTTCCTCAGGTATTTACTACAAATATATGGTGCCTGAGAGAATGGTTCTACAATATATCGACAATTTCAATGCTGCGGCGTAGGCGTCTGACTCATGAAACGTCCCGAATCCAGAGCAAAAATATTAAACCTGAGGTATATATATATATATATATATATATATATATATATATATATATTATTAAATTTATTTTGCTTTGTCGCTGTCTCCCGCGTTTGCGAGGTAGCGCAAGGAAACAGACGAAAGAAATGGCCCAACACACCCCATACACATGTATATACATACACGTCCACACACGCAAATAAACATACCTATACATCTCGATGTACATATATATATACACACACAGACACATACATATATACCCATGCACACAATTCACACTGTCTGCCTTTATTCATTCCCATCGCCAGATATATATATATATATATATATATATATATATATATATATATATATATATATATATATATATATATATATATATATATATATATATATATATATATATATATATATATATATATATATATATATATATATATATGTATATATATATATATATATGTATGTATATATATATATATATATATATATATATATATATATATATATATATATATATATATATATATATATATATATATATATATATATATATATATATATTTATATATATCTTTTTTTTTTTTTTTTCGCTGTCTCACGCGTTTGCGAGGTAGCGCAAGGAAACAGACGAAAGAAATGGCCCAACCCACCCCCATACACATGTATATACATACGTCCACACACGCAAATATACATACCTACACAGCTTTCCATGGTTTACCCCAGACGCTTCACAATCCCTGATTCAATCCACTAACAGCACGTCAACCCCGGTATACCACATCGATCCAATTCACTCTATTCCTTGCCCTCCTTTCACCCTCCTGCATGTTCAGGCCCCGATCACACAAAATCTTTTTCACTCCATCTTTCCACCTCCAATTTGGTCTCCCACTTCTCCTCGTTCCCTCCACCTCCGACACATATATCCTCTTGGTCAATCTTTCCTCACTCATTCTCTCCATGTGCCCAAACCATTTCAAAACACCCTCTTCTGCTCTCTCAACAACGCTCTTTTTATTTCCACACATCTCTCTTACCCTTACGTTACTTACTCGATCAAACCACCTCACACCACACATTGTCCTCAAACATCTCATTTCCAGCACATCCATCCTCCTGCGCACAACTCTATCCATAGCCCACGCCTCGCAACCATACAACATTGTTGGAACCACTATTCCTTCAAACATATCCATTTTTGCTTTCCGAGATAATGTTCTCGACTTCCAAACATTCTTCAAGGCTCCCAGGATTTTCGCCCCCTCCCCCATCCTAAGATCCACTTCCGCTTCCATGGTTCCATCCGCTGCCAGATCCACTCCCAGATATCTAAAACACTTTACTTGCTACAGTTTCTCTCCATTCAAACTTACCTCCCAATTGACTTGACCCTCAACCCTACTGTACCTAATAACCTTGCTCTTATTCACATTTACTCTTAACTTTCTTCTTTCACACACTTTACCAAACTCAGTCACCAGCTTCTGCAGTTTCTCACATGAATCAGCCACCAGCGCTGTATCATCAGCGAACAACAACTGACTCACTTCCCAAGCTCTCTCATCCCCAACAGACTTCATACTTGCCCCTCTTTCCAAAACTCTTGCATTCACCTCCCCAACAACCCCATCCATAAACAAAATAAACAACCATGGAGACATCACACAACCCTGCCGCAAACCTATATTCACTGAGAACCAATCACTTTCCTCTCTTCCTACACGTACACATGCCTTACATCCTCGATAAAAACTTTTCACTGCTTCTAACAACTTGCCTCCCACACCATATATTCTTAATACCTTCCACAGAGCATCTCTATCAACTCTATCATATGCCTTCTCCAGATCCATAAATGCTACATACAAATCCATTTGCTTTTCTAAGTATTTCTCACATACATTCTTCAAAGCAAACACCTGATCCACACATCCTCTACCACTTCTGAAACCACACTGCTCTTCCCCAATCTCATGCTCTGTACATGCCTTCACCCTCTCAATCAATACCCTCCCATATAATTTACCAGGAATACTCAACAAACTTATACCTCTGTAATTTGAGCACTCACTCTTATCCCCTTTGCCTTTGTACAATAGCACTATGCACGCATTCCGCCAATCCTCAGGCACCTCACCATGAGTCATACATACATTAAATAACCTTACCAACCAGTCAATAATACAGTCACCCCCTTTTTTAATAAATTCCACTGCAATACCATCCAAACCTACTGCCTTGCCGTCTTTCATCCTCCGCAAAGCTTTTACTACCTCTTCTCTGTTTACCAAATCATTTTCTCTAACCCTCTCGCTTTGCACACCACCTCGACCAAAACACCCTATATCTGCCACTCTCTCTTCAAACACGTTCATCAAACCTTCAAAATACTCACTCAATATCCGTCTCACATCACCACTACTTGTTATCACCTCCCCATTTGAGCCCTTCACTGAAGTTCCCATTTGCTCCCTTGTCTTACGCACTTTATTTATCTCCTTCCAGAACATCTTTTTATTCTCCCTAAAATTTAATGATACTCTCTCACCCCAACTCTCATTTGCCCTCTTTTTCACCTCTTGCACCTTTCTCTTGACCTCCTGTCTCTTTCTTTTATACATCTCCCAATCAATTTCATTTTTTCCCTGCAAAAATCGTCCAAATGCCTCTCTCTTCTCTTTCACTAATAATCTTACTTCTTCATCCCACCACTCACTACCCTTTCTAATCAACCCACCTCCAACTCTTCTCATGCCACAAGCATCTTTTGCGCAATCCATCACTGATTCCCTAAATACATCCCATTCCTCCCCCACTCCCCTTACTTCCATTGTTCTCACCTTTCTCCATTCTGTACTTAGTCTCTCCTGGTACTTCCTCACACAAGTCTCCTTCCCAAGCTCACTTACTCTCACCACCCTCTTCACCCCAACATTCACTCTTCTTTTCTGAAAACCCATACAAATCTTCACCTTAGCCTCCACAAGAGAATGATCAGACATCCCTCCAGTTGCACCTCTCAGCATATTAACATCCAAAAGTCTCTCTTTCGCGCTCCTGTCAATTAACACGTAATCCAATAACGCTCTCTGGCAATCTCTCCTACTTACATACGTATAATTATGTATATCTCGCTTTTTAAACCAGGTATTCCCAATCACCAGTCCTTTTTCAGTATATAAATCTACAAGCTCTTCACCATTTCCATTTACAAACTGAACACCCCATGTATACCAATTACCACATTCCTCACCTTTGCATTCAAATCAATCATCACTATAACCCGGTCTCGTGCATCAAAACCACTAACACACTCATTCAGCTTCTCCCAAAACACTTGCCTCTCATGATCTTTCTTCTCATGCCTAGGTGCATATGCACCAATAATCACCCATCTCTCTCAATCAACTTTCAGTTTTACCCATATTAATCGAGAATTTACTTTCTTACATTCTATCACATACTCCCACAACTCAGGAGTACTGCTACTCCTTCCCTTGCTCTTGTCCTCTCACTAACCCCTGACTTTACTCCCAAGACATTCCCAAACCACTCTTCCCCTTTACCCTTGAGCTTCGTTTCACTAAGAGCCAAAACATCCAGGTTCCTTTCCTCAAACATACTACATATCTCTCCTTTTTTCACATCTTGGTTACATCCACACACATTTAGACACCCCAGTCTGAGCCTTCGAGGAGGATGAGAACTCCCCGCGTGACTCCTTCTTCTGTTTCCCATTTTAGAAAGTTAAAAAATACAAGGAGGGGAGAATTTCTGGCCCCCCGCTCCCTTCCCCTCTGGTCGCCTTCTACGACACGCGAGGAATGCGTGGGAAGTATTCTTTCACACCTATTCCCAGGGATAATATATATATGTATATATGTATATATATATATATATATATATATATATATATATATATATATATATATATATATATATATATATATATATATATATATATATATATATATATATATATATATATATATATATATATATATATATATATATATATATATATATATATATATATATATATATATATATATTCTTTCTTTCTTTTAAACTATTCACCATTTCCCGCGTTAGCGAGGTAGCGTTAAGAACAGAAGACTGGGCCTTTTTTGGAATATCCTCACCTGCCCCCCTCTGTTCCTTGTTTTGGAAAATTAAAAAAAAAATCGAGAGGGGAGGATTTCCAGCCCCCCGCTCCCTCCCCTTTTAGTCGCCTTCTACGACACGCAGGGAATACGTGGGAAGTATTCTTAATCACCTATCCCCAGGGATAATATATATATATATATATATATATATATATATATATATATATATATATATATATATATATATATATATATATATATATATATATATATATATATATATATATATATATAAACATATATATATATATATATATATATATATATATATATATATATATATATATATATATATATATATATATATATATATATATATATATATAAATATATATATATATATATATATATGTATATATATATATATACATATATATATATATATATATATATATATATATATATATATGTATTATTTATTATACTTTGTCGCTGTCTCCCGCGTTTGCGAGGTAGCGCAAGGAAGCAGACGAAAGAAATGGCCCAACCCCCCCCATACACATGTATATACATACGTCCACACACGCAAATATACATACCTACACAGCTTTCCATGGTTTACCCCAGACGCTTCACATGCCTTGATTCAATCCACTGACAGCACGTCAACCCCGGTATACCACATCGCTCCAATTCACTCTATTCCTTGCCCTCCTTTCACCCTCCTGCATGTTCAGGCCCCGATCACACAAAATCTTTTTCACTCCATCTTTCCACCTCCAATTTGGTGAAGTGTTTTAGATATCTGGGAGTGGATCTGGCAGCGGATGGAACCATGGAAGCGGAAGTGGATCATAGGGTGGGGGAGGGGGCGAAAATTCTGGGGGCCTTGAAGAATGTGTGGAAGTCGAGAACATTATCTCGGAAAGCAAAAATGGGTATGTTTGAAGGAATAGTG
Source organism: Panulirus ornatus (assembly GCF_036320965.1). Taxonomy (NCBI): domain Eukaryota; kingdom Metazoa; phylum Arthropoda; class Malacostraca; order Decapoda; family Palinuridae; genus Panulirus; species Panulirus ornatus. The sequence goes on along the minus strand of NC_092235.1, from coordinate 41,135,777 downwards.
GTTCCAACAATGTTGTATGGTTGCGAGGCGTGGGCTATGGATAGAGTTGTGCGCAGGAGGATGGATGTGCTGGAAATGAGATGTTTGAGGACAATGTGTGGTGTGAGGTGGTTTGATCGAGTGAGTAACGTAAGGGTAAGAGAGATGTGTGGAAATAAAAAGAGCGTGGTTGAGAGAGCAGAAGAGGGTGTTTTGAAGTTGTTTTGGCACATGGAGAGGATGAGTGAGGAAAGATTGACCAAGAGGATATATGTGTCGGAGGTGGAGGGAACAAGGAGAAGAGGGAGACCAAATTGGAGGTGGAAAGATGGAGTGAAAAAGATTTTGTGTGATCGGGGCCTGAACATGCAGGAGGGTGAAAGGAGGGCAAGGAATAGAGTGAATTGGAGCGATGTGGTATACCGGGGTTGACGTGCTGTCAGTGGATTGAAGCAAGGCATGTGAAGCGTCTGGGGTAAACCATGGAAAGTTGTGTAGGTATGTATATTTGCGTGTGTGGACGTATGTATATACATGTGTATGGGGGGGGGGGGGTTGGGCCATTTCTTTCGTCTGTTTCCTCTCGCTACCTCGCAAACGCGGGAGACAGCGACAAAGTATAATAATAATAAAATATATATATATATATATATATATATATATATATATATATATATATATATATGCCTTCTCCAGATCCATAAATGCTACATACAAATCCATTCGTTTTTCTATGTATTTCTGACATACATTCTTCAAAGCAAACACCTGACTTATACATCCTCTACCACTTCTGAAACCACACTGATCCTCCCCAATCTGATGCCCTGTACATGCCTTCACCCTCTCAATCAATACCCTCCCATATAGTTTACCAGGAATACTCAACAAACTTACACCTATGTAATTTGATCACTCACTCTTATCCTCTTTGCCTTTATATAATGGCACTATGCACGCATTCCGATAATCCTCAGACACCTCACCATGAATCATACATACACCTCACCATGAATCATACATACATTAAATACCAAATCATTTTCCATAACCCTCTCACTTTGCACACCACCTCGACCAAAGCACCCTATATCTGCCACTCTATCATCAAACACATTCAACAAGCCTTCAAAATACTCACTCCATCTCCTACTCACATCACCACTACTTGTTATCACCTCCCAATTAGCCCCCTTCACTGAAGTTCCCATTTGTTCCCTTGTCTTAGGCACTTTATTTATCTCCTTCCAGAACATCTTTTTATTCTCCCTAAAATTTAATGATACCTATCTCACCCCAACTCTCACTTGCCCTCTTTTTCACCTCTTGCACCTTTCTCTTCACCTCCTGTCTCTTTCTTTTATACATCTCCCACTCATTTGCATTATTTCCCTGCAAAAATCGTCCAAATGCCTCTCTCTTCTCTTTCACTAATAATCTTACTTCTTCATCCCACCACTCACTACCCTTTCTAATCAACCCACCTCACACGCTTCTCATGCCACAAGTATCTTTTGCGCAAGCCATCACTGCTTCCCTAAATACATCCAATTCCTCCCCCACTCCCCTTACCTCCTTTGTTCTCATCTTTTTCCATTCTGTACTCAGTCTCTCCTGGTACTTCCTAACACAAGTCTCATTCCCAAGCTCACTTACTCTCACCACCCTCTTCACCCCAACATTCTTCACCTTCGCCTCCACAAGATAATGATCAGACATCCCTCCAGTTGCGCCTCTCGGCACATTAACATCCAAAAGTCCCTCTTTCGCGCGCCTATCAACACTTAATCCAATAACGCTCTCTGGCCATCTCTCCTACTTACATACGTATACTTATGTATATCTCGCTTTTAAAACCAGGTATCCCCAATCACCAGTCCTTTTTCAGCACATAAATGTACAAGCTCTTCACCATTTCCCTTTACAACACTGAACACCCCATGTATAGCAATTATTCCCTCAACTGCCACATTACTCACCTTTGCATTCAAATCACCTATCACTATAACCCGGTGTTGTGCATCAAAACCACTAACACACTCATTCAGCTGCTCCCAAAACACTTGACTCTGTGGACGCTACTAAGAATATATGGTGAGGGAGGCAAGTTGTTAGAAGCAGTGAAAAGTTTTTATCGAGGATGTAAGGCATGTGTACGTGCAGGAAGAGAGGGAAGTGATTGGTTCTCAGTGAATGTATGTTTGCGGCAGGAGTGTGTGATGTCTCCATGGTTGTTTAATTTGTTTATGGATGGGGTTGTTAGGGAGGTGAAAGCAAGAGTTCAGAAAGAGGGGCAAGTATGCAGTCTGTTGGGGATGAGAGAGCTTGGGAAGTGAGTCAGCTGTTGTTCGCTGATGATACAGCGCTGGTGGCTGATTCATGTGAGAAACTGCAGAAGCTGGTGAGTGAGTGACTATTTTGAAGGTTTGTTGAATGTGTTATATGATAGAGTGGCAGATATAGGGTGTTTTGGTCGAGGTGGTGTGCAAAGTGAGAGGGTTAGGGAAGATGATTTGGTAAATAGAGAAGAGGTAGTAAAAGCTTTACGGAAGATGAAAGCCGGCAAAGCAGCAGGTTTGGATGGTATTGCAGTGGAATTTATCAAAAAGGGGGTGACTGTATTGTTTACTGGTTGGTAAGGTTATCTAATGTATGTATGACTCATGGTGAGGTGCCTGAGGATTGGCGGAATGCGTGCATAGTGCCATTGTACAAAGGCAAAGGGGATAAGAGTGTGGGAGGTGTGGGAGGCAAGTTGTTAGAAGCAGTGAAAAGTTTTTATCGACGATGTAAGGCATGTGTACGTGTAGGAAGAGAGGAAAGTGATTGGTTTTCAGTGAACGTAGGTTTGCGGCAGGGGTGTGTGATGTCTCCATGGTTGTTTAATCTGTTTACGGATGGGGTTGTTAGGGAGGTGAATGCAAGAGTTTTGGAAAGAGGGGCAAGTATGCAGTTTGTTGTGGGTGAGAGAGCTTGGGATGTGAGTCAGTTGTTGTTCGCTGATGATACAGCGCTGGTGGCTGATTCATGTAAGAAACTGCAGAAGCTGGTGACTGAGTTTGGTAAAGTGTGTGAAAGAAGAAAGTTAAGAGTAAATGTGAATAAGAGCAAGGTTATTAGGTACAGTAGGGTTGAGGGTCAAGTCAGTTGGGAGGTAAGTTTGAATGGAGAAAAACTGGAGGAAGTAAAGTGTTTTAGATATCTGGGAGTGGATCTGGCAGCGGATGGTACCATGGAAGCGGAAGTGAATCATAGGGTGGGGGAGGGGGCGAGAATTCTGGGAGCCTTGAAGAATGTTTGGAAGTCGAGAACATTATCTCGGTAAGCAAAAATGGGTATGTTTGAAGGAATAGTGGTTCCAACAATGTTGTATGGTTGCGAGGCGTGGGGTATGGATAGAGTTGTGCGCAGGAGGGTGGATGTGCTGGAAATGAGATGTTTGAGGACAATATGTGGTGTGAGGTGGATTGATCGAGTAAGTAATGTAAGGGTGAGAGGGATGTGTGGAAATAAAAAGAGTGTGGTTGAGAGGTCAGAAGAGGGTGTTTTGAAATGGTTTGGTCACATGGAGAGAATGAGTGGGGAAAGATTGACCAAGAGGATAGATGCGTCAGAGGTGGAGGGGACGAGGAGAAGTGGGAGACCAAATTGGAGGTGGAAAGATGGAGTGAAAAAGATTTTGAGTGATCGGGGCCTGAACATGCAGGAGGGTGAAAGGCGTGCAAGGAATAGAGTGAATTGGAACGATGTGGTATACCGGTGTCGACTTGCTGTCAATGGATTGAACCAGGGCATGTGAAGCGTCTAGGGTAAACCATGGAAAGTGTGTGGTTTCGGTGCATTATTACATGACAGCTAGAGACTGAGTGTGAACGAATGGTGTCTTTGGTGTCTTTCCTAGCGCTACCTCGCACACATGAGGGGGGGAGGGGGTTGTTATTCCATGTGTAACTCGAGGTGGCGATGGGAACGAATAAAGGCAGACAGTATGAATTATGTACATGTGTGTATATGTACATGTCCGTGTGTGTATATATATGTGTACATTGAGATGTATAGGTATGTATATTTGCGTGTGGACGTGTACGTATATACATGTGTATGTGTGCGGGTTGGGCCATTCTTTCGTCTGTTTCCTTGCGCTACCTCGCTTACGCGGGAGACCGCGACAAAGCAAAATAAATAAAATAAATATATATATATATATATATATATATATATATATATATATATATATATATATATATATATGACAGCATCAGATTTTGTTAGAGGCCTTTCAATTTTTTCGATAAATCAGGACAGTATTTAACGTAACAAAATCTGTTACTGAAGGCTTATCAGTTGTTTGGGTAACATAGTAAAGTGCAGATGCGTGGTGTTATTTCTTTGGCAACAGGAACTGCAGAAATACATATATTTACGAAACAATCATCATTATTCAAAAAGCTAAGGCAATTAACTAAAGAAAATATCTGAAGATAGTACTACTGAATTCAGCAAAAAACCAAGACCGTAATCTCATCAACTTACCCAAGTAACCAACTACTTATTTAGTGTTATCCAGTGCTTCATGATGAACGTGTTTAGGGAAGCAGCTTTGGGAGCAGAGTTTTTCGACCGATATGGTCTTCTGACATATTTGCAAGACCACTTCGTCTGTTGTTCCTTAAAACCCAGTAACTATCCTGAAAGACTCGCTGACTAAACTACACTGTTCGAGACTAGCTACGAGGGAGACACAAGCCTGATATCTTTACATATGATGAGGAGCCATACTAACGAAAATACTAGTGAAAACTAACTACGGTCCCATGAAAAGTAGCCAAAGCAGATGTCATACCCTTCCAGAACTCTGAATAACCTTCCTCTCACGATGAAAGGGTATATCGGAGAACTTCTTCAAACTCATGTCACTGTAGATTTCTCCGTAGTATTGACCATCATATGTCAAGTGGCAACCGACGCCAGTGCACACTAAAGACTCAGTAATTGTTTCAGTTGGATGGACACCTTATATTGGCTTGCAGCTCGATGGATATCTTACATTAGCCTTCAGCACCGTTTAATGTAATACAAGGACTGTAGGCTTTATTACCGAATCATTGTATCAAAAATCATACTCCATAAAATTAATGAATGCTGAAGAATATTTGAAGTTTTCCAGAATGAACTTTTGCGCTTTTGTAAGGAACTGCACAATCTTTATGCACATATAACTTGCTCCCCGAAAACTTAGCTCACATAATTCATATTCTTTATATGTAATAAAAGGTTTGGTTCAGCCATCCAAGGTTCTAGCCATTAATTCTTGAGAATGAATTAAGATTATAAGCGCGTAATCCCCTTTCTTTTGTACCTTCAACATGAATTGTTAATTATGTTTCAATTAATCTGCAAGAACGTGTCTTTCTTTATACCATTTTCACCTGCATCTTATATCCATATATATATATATATATATATATATATATATATATATATATATATATATATATATATATATATATATATATATATATATATATATATATATATATATATATATATATATTATTTTTTTTTTTTATTATACTTTGTCGCTGTCTCCCGCGTTTGCGAGGTATCGCAAGGAAACAGACGAAAGAAAATGCCCCCCCCCCATACACATGTATATACATACGCCCACACACGCAAATATACATACCTACACAGCTTTCCATGGTTTACCCCAGACGCTTCACATGCCTTGATTCAATCCACTGACAGCACGTCAACCCCGGTATACCACATCGCTCCAATTCACTCTATTCCTTGCCCTCCTTTCACCCTCCTGCATGTTCAGGCCCCGATCACACAAAATCTTTTTCACTCCATCTTTCCACCTCCAATTTGGTCTCCCTCTTCTCCTTGTTCCCTCCACCTCCGACACATATATCCTCTTGGTCAATCTTTCCTCACTCATCCTCTCCATATGCCCAAACCACTTCAAAACACCCTCTTCTGCTCTCTCAAGCACGCTCTTTTTATTTCCACACATCTCTCTTACCCTTACGTTGCTCACTCGATCAAACCACCTCACACCACACATTGTCCTCAAACATCTCATTTCCAGCACATCCATCCTCCTGCGCACAACTCTATCCATAGCCCACGCCTCGCAACCATACAACATTGTTGGAACCACTATTCCTTCAAACATACCCATATATATATATATATATATATATATATATATATATATATATATATATATATATATATATATATATATATATATATATATATATATATAAATATATATATATATATATATATATATATTTTCTTTTTCTTTCATACCATTCACCATTTCCCGCATTAGCAAGGGAGCGTTAAGAACAGAAGACAGGGCCTTTGAGGGAATATCCTCACCTCGCCCCCTCCTCTGTTCCTTCTTCAGGAAAATTTTAAAAAAACGTGAGGTGACGCTTTCCAGCCACCCGTTCCCTCCACTTTTACCCGCTTCATACGACACGCAGGAAATACGTGGGAAGTATTCTTTCTCCCCTATCCCCACGGATAATATATATATATATATATATATATATATATATATATATATATATATATATATATATATATATATATATATATATGTATATTTATTTATTTTGCTTTGTCACTGTCTCCCGCGTTAGCGAGGTAGCGCAACGAAACAGACGAAAGAATGGCCCAACCCACCCACATACACATGTATATACATACACGTCCACACACGCAAATATACATACCTATACATCTCAACGTATTCATATATATACACACACAGACATATACATATATACACATGTACATAATGCATACTGTCCGCCTTTATTTATTCCCATCGCCATCTCGCCACACATGAAATAACAACCCGCTCCCCCTCATGTGTGCGAGGTAGCGCTAGGAAAAGACAACAAAGGCCCCATTAGTTCACACTCAGTCTATAGCTTTCATGTAATAAAACACCGAAACCTCAGCTCCCTTTCCATATCCAGGCACGACAGAACTTTCCATGGTTTACCCCAGACGCTTCGCATGCCCTGGTTCAATCTATTGACAGCACGTCGACCCCGGTGTACCACATCGTTCCAGTTCACTTTATTCCTTGCCCGCCTTTCACCATCCTGCATGTTCAGGCCCCGATCATTCAAAATCTTTTTCACTCTATCTTTCCACCTCCAATTTGGTATCCCACTTCTCGTTCCCTCCACCTCTGACACATATATCATTTTGGTCAATCTTTCCTCACACATTCTCTCCATGCGACCAAACTATTTCAAAACACCCTCTTCTGCTCTTTCAACCACACTCTTTTATTACCACACATCTTTCTTACCCTATTATTACTTACTCGATCAAACCACCTCACACCACATATTGTCCTCAAACATCTCATTTCCAGCACATCCACCCTCCTGCGAACAACTCTATAAATAGCCCACGCAACGCAACCATACGACGTATATATATATATATATATATATATATATATATATATATATATATATATATATATATATATATATATATATATATATATATACATATATATATATATATATATATTTTTTTTGTTTCTTTCTTTTTTTAAACTATTCGCCATTTCCCGCGATAGCGAGGAAGCGTTTAGAACAGAGGACTGGGCATTTTTTGGAATATATATATATATATATATATATATATATATATATATATATATATATATATATATATATATATATTTTTTTTTTTTTTTGTCGCTGTCTCCTGCGTTTGCGAGGTAGCGCAAGGAAACTGACGAAAGAAATGGCCCAACCCACCCCCATACACATGTATATACATACGTCCACACACGCAAATATACATACCTACACAGCTTTCAATGGTTTACCCCAGACGCTTCACATGCCTTGATTCAATCCACTGACAGCAGGTCAACCCCGGTATACCACATCGCTCCAATTCACTCTATTCCTTGCCCTCCTTTCACCCTCCTGCATGTTCAGGCCCCGATCACACAAAATCTTTTTCACTCCATCTTTCCACCTCCAATTTGGTCTCCCTCTTCTCCTCGTTCCCTCCACCTCCGACACGTATATCCTCTTGGTCAATCTGTCCTCACTCATTCTCTCCATGTGACCAATCCATTTCAAAACACCCTCTTCTGCTCTCTCAACCACGCTCTTTTTATTTCCACACATCTCTCTTACCCTTACGTTACTTACTCGATCAAACCACCTCACACCACACATTGTCCTCAAACATCTCATTTCCAGCACATCCATCCTCCTGCGCACAACTCTATCCATAGTCCACGTCTCGCAACCATACAACATTGTTGGAACCACTATTCCTTCAAACATACCCATTTTTGCTTTCCGAGATAATGTTCTCGACTTCCACACATTCTTCAAGGCCCCCAGAATTTTCGCCCCCTCCCCCACCCTATGATCCACTTCTGCTTCCATGGTTCCATCCGCTGCCAGATCCACTCCCAGATATCTAAAACACTTCACTTCCTCCAGTTTTTCTCCATTCAAACTCACCTCCCAATTGACTTGACCCTCAACCCTCCTGTACCTAAAAACCTTGCTCTTATTCACATTTACTCTTAACTTTCTTCTTTCACATACTTTACCAAACTCAGTCACCAGCCTCTGCAGTTTCTCACATGAATCAGCCACCAGCGCTGTATCATCAGGGAACAACAACTGACTCACTTCCCAAGCTCTCTCATCCCCAACAGACTTCATACTTGCCCCTCTTTCCAAAACTCTTGCATTCACCTCCCTAACAACCCCATCCATAAACAAATTAAACAACCATGGAGACATCACACACCCCTGCCGCAAAACTACATTCACTGAGAACCAATCACTTTCCTCTCTTCCTACACGTACACATGCCTTACATCCTCGATAAAAACTTTTCACTGCTTCTAACAACTTGCCTCCCACACCATATATTCTTAATACCTTCCACAGAGCATCTCTATCAACTCTATCATATGCCTTCTCCAGATCCATAAATGCTACATACAAATCCATTTGCTTTTCTAAGTATTTCTCACATACATTCTTCAAAGCAAACACCTGATCCACACATCCTCTACCACTTCTGAAACCACACTGTTCTTCCCCAATCTGATGCTCTGTACATGCCTTCACCCTCTCAATCAATACCCTCCCATATAATTTGAAAGGAATACTCAACAAACTTATACCTCTGTAATTTGAGCACTCACTCTTATCCCCTTTGCCTTTGTACAATGGCACTATGCACGCATTCCGCCAATCCTCAGGCACCTCACCATGAGTCATACATAGATATACATAAGTATACTTATGTAAGTAGGAGAGATGGCCAGAGAGCGTTATTGGATTACGTGTTAATTGACAGGCGTGCGAAAGAGAGACTTTTGGATGTCAATGTGCTGAGAGGTGCAACTGGAGGGATGTCTGATCATTATCTTCTGGAGGCTAAGGTGAAGATTAGTATGGGTTTTCAGAAAAGAAGAGTGAATGTTGGGGTGAAGAAGGTGGTGAGAGTAAGTGAGCTTGGGAAGGAGACCTATGTGAAGAAGTATCAGGAGAGACTGTGTACAGAATGGAAAAAGGTGAGAACAATGGAAGTAAGGGGAGTGGGGGAGGAATGGGATGTATTTAGGGAATCAGTGATGGATTGCGCAAAAGATGCTTGTGGCATGAGAAGAGTGGGAGGTGGGCTGTTTAGAAAGGGTAGTGAGTGGTGGGATGAAGAAGTAAGAGTATTAGTGAAAGAGAAGAGAGAGGCATTTGGACGATTTTTGCAGGGAAAAAATGCAATTGAGTGGGAGAAGTATAAAAGAAAGAGACAGGAGGTCAAGAGAAAGGTGCAAGAGGTGAAAAAAAAGGGCAAATGAGAGTTGGGGTGAGAGACTATCAGTAAATTTTAGGGAGAATAAAAAGATGTTCTGGAAGGAGGTAAATAGGGTGCGTAAGACAAGGGAGCAAATGGGAACTTCAGTGAAGGGCGTAAATGGGGAGGTGATAACAAGTAGTGGTGATGTGAGAAGGAGATGGAATGAGTATTTTGAAGGTTTGTTGAATGTGTCTGATGACAGAGTGGCAGATATAGGGTGTTTGGGTCGAGGTGGTGTGCAAAGTGAGAGGGTTAGGGAAAATGATTTGGTAAACAGAGAAGAGGTAGGAAAAGCTTTGCGGAAGATGAAAGCCGGCAAGGCAGCAGGTTTGGATGGTATTGCAGTGGAATTTATTAAAAAAGGGGGTGACTGTATTGTTGACTGGTTGGTAAGGTTATTTAATGTATGTATGACTCATGGTGAGGTGCCTGAGGATTGGCGGAATGCGTGCATAGTGCCATTGTACAAAGGCAAAGGGGATCAGAGTGAGTGCTCAAATTACAGAGGTATAAGTTTGTTGAGTATTCCTGGTAAATTATATGGGAGGGTATTGATTGAGAGGGTGAAGGCATGTACAGAGCATCAGATTGGGGAAGAGCAGTGTGGTTTCAGAAGTGGTAGAGGATGTGTGGATCAGGTGTTTGCTTTGAAGAATGTATGTGAGAAATACTTAGAAAAGCAAATGGATTTGTATGTAGCATTTATGGATCTGGAGAAGGCATATGATAGAGTTGATAGAGATGCTCTGTGGAAGGTATTAAGAATATATGGTGTGGGAGGCAAGTTGTTAGAAGCAGTGAAAAGTTTTTATCGAGGATGTAAGGCATGTGTACGTGTAGGAAGAGAGGAAAGTGATTGGTTCTCAGTGAATGTAGGTTTGCGGCAGGGGTGTGTGATGTCTCCATGGTTGTTTAATTTGTTTATGGATGGGGTTGTTAGGGAGGTAAATGCAAGAGTCTTGGAAAGAGGGGCAAGTATGAAGTCTGTTGGGGATGAGAGAGCTTGGGAAGTGAGTCAGTTGTTGTTCGCTGATGATACAGCGCTGGTGGCTGATTCATGTGAGAAACTGCAGAAGCTGGTGACGGAGTTTGGTAAAGTGTGTGAAAGAAGAAAGTTAAGAGTAAATGTGAATAAGAGCAAGGTTATTAGGTACAGTAGGGTTGAGGGTCAAGTCAATTGGGAGGTGAGTTTGAATGGAGAAAAACTGGAGGAAGTGAAGTGTTTTAGATATCTGGGAGTGGATCTGTCAGCGGATGGAACCATGGAAGCGGAAGTGGATCATAGGGTGGGGGAGGGGGCGAAAATTTTGGGAGCCTTGAAAAATGTGTGGAAGTCGAGAACATTATCCCGGAAAGCAAAAATGGGTATGTTTGAAGGAATAGTGGTTCCAACAATGTTGTATGGTTGCGAGGCGTGGGCTATGGATAGAGTTGTGCGCAGGAGGATGGATGTGCTGGAAATGAGATGTTTGAGGACAATGTGTGGTGTGAGGTGGTTTGATCGAGTAAGTAACGTAAGGGTAAGAGAGATGTGTGGAAATAAAAAGAGCGTGGTTGAGAGAGCAGAAGAGGGTGTTTTGAAATGGTTTGGGCACATGGAGAGAATGAGTGAGGAAAGATTGACCAAGAGGATATATGTGTCGGAGGTGGAGGGAACGAGGAGAAGAGGGAGACCAAATTGGAGGTGGAAAGATGGAGTGAAAAGGATTTTGTGTGATCGGGGCCTGAACATGCAGGAGGGTGAAAGGAGGGCAAGGAATAGAGTGAATTGGAGCGATGTGGTATACAGGGGTTGACGTGCTGTCAGTGGACTGAGTCGGGGCATGTGAAGCGTCCGGGGTAAACCAAGGAAAGCTGTGTAGATATGTATATTTGCGTGTGTGGACGTGTGTATGTACATGTGTATGGGGGGGGTTGGGCCATTTCTTTCGTCTGTTTCCTTGCGCTACCTCGCAAACGCGGGAGACAGTGACAAAGTATTAAAAAAAAAAAAAAAAAATATATATATATATATATATATATATATATATATATATATATATATATATATATATATATATATATATATATATATATATATATATATATATATATTATATATTATCATTATATTTATATTTTGCTTTGTCGCTGTCTCTCGCGTTAGCGACGTAGCGCAAGGAAACAGACGAAAGAATGGCCCAACCCGCCCACATACACATGTATATACATACACGGTCACACACGCAAATATACATACCGATACATCTCAATGTACACATATATATACACACACACATATACATATATACACATGTACATAATTCATACTGTCGCCACAAATGGAATAACAAACCCCTCCCCCCTCATGTGTGCTAGGTAGCGATAGGAAAGACACCAAACGCCCCATTCGTTCACACTGAGTCTCTAGCTGTCATGTGATAATGTACCGAAACCACATCTCCCTTTCCACATCCAGGCCCCACACACTTTCCATGGTTTACCCCAGACGCTTCACATGCCCTGGTTCAATCCATTGACAGCACGTCGACCCTGGTATACCACATGATTCAAATTCACTCTATTCCTTGCACGCCTTTCACCCTCCTGCATGTTCAGGCCCCGATCACTCAAAATCTTTTTCACTCCATCTTTCCACCTCCAATTTGGTCTCCCACTTCTCCTCGTTCCCTACACCTCTGTCATATATATCCTCTTGGTCAATCTTTCTCCATTCATTCTCTCCATGTGACCAAACCATTTCAAAACACCCTCTTCTGCTCTCTCAACCACACTCTTTTTATTTCCACACATCTCTCTTACCCTTACATTACTTACTCGATCAAACCACCTCACACCATATATTGTCCTCAAACATCTCATTTCCAGCACATCCACCCTCCTGCGCACAACTCTATCCACAGCCCACGACTCACAACCATACAAAATTGTTGGAACCACTATTCCTTCAAACATACCCATTTTTGCTTTCCGAGATAATGTTCTCGACTTCCACAAATTCTTCAAGGCTCCCAGAATTTTCGCCCCCTCCCCCACCCTATGATTCACTTCTGCTTCCATGGTTCCATCCGCTGCCAGATCCACTCCCAGATGTCTAAAACACTTTACTTCCTCCAGTTTTTCTCCATTCAAACTTACCTCCCAATTGACTTGACCCTCAACCCTACTGTACCAAATAACCTTGCTCTTATTCACATTTACTCTTAACTTTCTTCTTTCGCACACTTTACCAAACTCAGTCACCAGCTTCTGCAGTTTTTACATGAATCAGCCACCAGCGCTATATCATCAGCGAACAACAACTGATTCACTTCCCAATCTCTCTCATCCACAACAGACTGCATACTTGCCCCTCTTTCCAAAACTCTTGCATTCACCTCCCTAACAACCACATCCATAAACAAATTAAACAACCATGGAGACATCACACACCCCTGCCGCAAACCTACATTCACTGAGAACCAATCACTTTCCTCTCTTCCTACACGTACACATGCCTTACATCCTCGATAAAAACTTTTCACTGCTTCTAACAACTTGCCTCCCACACCATATATTCTTAAAACCTTCCACAGAGCATCTCTATCAACTCTATCATATGCCTTCTCCAGATCCATAAATGCTACATACAAATCCATTTGTTTTTCTAACTATTTCCCACATACATTCTTCAAAGGAAACACCTGATCCACACATCCTCTACCAGTTCTGAAACCAAACTGCTCTTCCCCAGTCTGATGCTATGTACACGCCCTCACCTTCTCAATCAATACCCTCCCATATAATTTACCAGGAATACTCAACAAACTTATACCTCTGTAATTTGAGCTCTCACTCTTATCCCCTTTGCCTTTGTACAATGGCACTCTGCAAGCATTCCGCCAATCCTCAGGCACCTCACCATGAGTCATACATACATTAAATAACCTTACCAACCAGTCAACAATACAGTCACCCCCTTTTTTTAATAAATTCCACTGCAATACCATCCAAACCTGCTGCTTTCCCAGCTTTTATCTTCCGTAAACCTTTTACTACCTCTTCTCTCTTTACCAAATCATTTTCCCTAACCCTCTCACTTTGCACACCACCTCGACCAAAACACCCTATATCTGCCACTCTTTCATCAAACATTTTCAACAAACCTTCAAAATACTCACTCCATCTCCTTCTCACATCACCAGTGCTTGTTATCACCTCCCCATTTGCCACCTTCACTGAAGTTCCCATTTGCTCCCTTGTCTTACGCACTTTATTTACCTCCTTCCAAAACATCTTTTTATTCTCCCTGAAATTTAATGATACTCTCTCACCCCAGCTCTCATTTGCCCTCTTTTTCACCTCTTGCACCTTTCTCTTGACCTCCTGCCTCTCTCTTTTATACCTCTCCCACTCATTTGCATTTTTACCCTGCAAAAATCGTTCAAATGCCTCTCTCTTCTCTTTCACTGATAATCTTACTTCTTCATCCCACCACTCACTACCTTTTCTAATCAACCCACCTCCCACGCTTCTCATGCCACAAGAGTCTTTTGAGCAAGCCATCACTGCTTCCCTAAATACATCCCTTTCCTTCCACACTCCCCTTACCTCCTTTGTTCTCACCTTTTTCCATTCTGTACTCAGTCTCTCCTGGTACTTCCTCACACAAGTCTCCTTCCCAAGCTCACTTACTCTAACCACTCTCTTCACCCCGACATTCTCTCTTCTTTTCTGAAAACCCCCACAAATCTTCACCTTCGCCTCCACAAGATAATGATCAGACATCCCTCCAGTTGCACCTCTCAGCACATTAACATCCAAAAGTCTCTCTTTCGTGCGTCTATCAATTAACACGTAATCAAATAACGCTCTCTGGCCATCCCTCCTACTTACATACGTATACTTATGTATATCTCGCTTTTTAAACCAGGTATTCCCAATCACCAGTCCTTTTTCAGTACGTAAATCTACAAGCTCTTCACCATTTCCATTTGCAACAATGAACACTCCATGTATACCAATTATTCCCTTAACTGCCACATTACTCACCTTTGCATTCAAATCACCCATCACTATAACCCGGTCTCGTGCATCAAAACCACTAACACACTCATTCAGCTGCTCCCAAAACATGATCTTTCTTTTCATGCCCAGGTGCATATGCACCAATAATCACCCATCTCTCTCCTTCAACTTTCAGTTTTACCCACATCAATCTAGAATTTACTTTCTTACATTCTATCACATACTCCCACAACTCCTGATTCAGGAGTAGTGCTACTCCTTCCCTTGCTCTTGTCCTCTCACTAACCCATGACTTTACTCCCAAGACATTCCCAAACAACTCTTCCCCTTTACCCTTTAGCTTCGTTTCACTCAGAGCCAAAACATCGAGGTTCCTTTCCTCAAACATACTACCTATCCCTCCTTTTTTCTCGTCTTGGTTACATGCACACACATTTAGACACCCCAATATATATATATATATATATATATATATATATATATATATATATATATATATATATATATATATATATATATAAATATATATATATATATATATATATATATATATATATATATATATATATATATATATATATATATATATATATATATATATATGTATATATATATATATATATATATATATATATATATATATTTATATATATGTATATATATGTATATATATATATATATATATATATAGATATATATATATATATATATATATATATATATATATATATATATATATATATATATATATATATATATATATATATATATATATATATATATATATATATATATATATATATATATATATATATATATATATATATGTATATATATATATATATATATATATATATATATATATATATATATATATATATATATATATATATATATATATATATATATATATATATATTTATATATATAGATACATATATATATATATATATATATATATATATATATATATATATATATATATATATATATATATATATATATACATATATATATATATATATAAAAGGGGAGGGAGTGTGGGGCTGGAAATCCTCCCCTCTCGTTTTTTTTTTAATTTTCCAAAAGAAGGAACAGAGAAGGGGGCCAAGTGAGAATATTCCCTCAAAGGCCCAATCCTCTGTTCTTAAAGCTACCTCGCTAATGGGGGAAATGGCGAATAGTTTGAAAGAAAAGAAAAGATATATATATATATATATATATATATATATATATATATATATATATATATATATATATATATATATATATATATATATATATATGTATATTATAAATGTATATGTGTGGAAGTCGAGAACATTATCTCGGAAAGCAAAAATGGGTATGTTTGAAGGAATAGTGGTTCCAACAATGTTGTATGGTTGCGAGGCGTGGGCTATGGATAGAATTGTGCGCAGGAGGATGGATGTGCTGGAAATGAGATGTTTGAGGACAATGTGTGGTGTGAGGTGGTTTGATCGAGTGAGTAATATATACATATATATATATATATATATATATATATATATATATATATATATATATATATATATATATATATATATATATATATATATATATATATATATATTATGTGACATTCATATATATTATGTGACATTCATTTTTTTCATTCATTTCAAGCTAAAAGTTTGTTTTATAAATTGTTTCTTACATTTTTCATATGTATATATATGTATGTGTGTGTGTGTGTGTGTGTGTGCGTGTGTGTGTGTGTGTGTGTGTGTGTGTGTATATGTATATATATTTGTATATTATCCCTGGGGATAGGGGTGAAAGAATACTTCCCACGTATTCCTCGCGTGTCGTAGAAAGCGACTAGAGGGGACGGGAGCGGGGGGCCGGAAATCCTCCCCTCCTTGTATTAACTTTCTAAAATGGGAAACAGAAGAAGGAGTCACGCGGGGAGTGATCATCCTCCTCGAAGGCTCAGAGTGGGATGCCTAAATGTGTGTGGATGTAACCAAGATGTGAAAAAAGGAGAGATAGGTAGTATGTTTGAGGAAAGGAACCTGGATGTTTTGGCTCTGAGTGAAACGAAGCTCAAGGGTAAAGGGGAAGAGTGGTTTGGAAATGTCTGGGGAGTGAAGTCAGGGGTTAGTGAGAGGACAAGAGCAAGGGAAGGAGTAGCAATACTCCTGAAACAGGAGTTGTGGGAGTATGTGATAGAATGCAAGAAAGTAAATTCTCGATTAATATGGGTAAAACTGAAAGTTGATGGAGAGAGGTGGGTGATTATTGGTGCATATGCACCTGGGCATGAGAAGAAAGATCATGAGAGGCAAGTGTTTTGGGAGCAGCTAAATGAGTGTGTTAGCGGTTTTGATGCACGAGACCGGGTTATAGTGATGGGTGATTTGAATGCAAAGGTGAGTAATGTGGCAGTTGAGGGAATAATTGGTATGCATGGGGTGTTCAGTGTTGTAAATGGAAATGGTGAAGAGCTTGTAGATTTATGTGCTGAAAAAGGACTGATGATTGGGAATACCTGGTTTAAAAAGCGAGATATACATAAGTATACTTATGTAAGTAGGAGAGATGGCCAGAGAGCGTTATTGGATTACGTGTTAATTGACAGGCGCGCGAAAGAGAGACTTTTGGATGTTAATGTGCTGAGAGGTGCAACTGGAGGGATGTCTGATCATTATCTTGTGGAGGCTAAGGTGAAGATTAGTATGGGTTTTCAGAAAAGAGGAGTGAATGTTGGGGTGAAGAAGCTGGTGAGAGTAAGTGAGCTTGGGAAGGAGACCTGTGTGGGGAAGTACCAGGAGAGACTGTGTACAGAATGGAAAAAGGTGAGAACAATGGAAGTAAGGGGAGTGGGGGAGGAATGGGATGTATTTAGGGAATCAGTGATGGATTGCGCAAAAGATGCTTGTGGCATGAGAAGAGTGGGAGGTGGGCTGTTTAGAAAGGGTAGTGAGTGGTGGGATGAAGAAGTAAGAGTATTAGTGAAAGAGAAGAGAGAGGCATTTGGACGATTTTTGCAGGGAAAAAATGAAATTGAGTGGGAGAAGTATAAAAGAAAGAGACAGGAGGTCAAGAGAAAGGTGCAAGAGGTGAAAAAAAGGGCAAATGAGAGTTGGGGTGAGAGACTATCAGTAAATTTTAGGGAGAATAAAAAGATGTTCTGGAAGGAGGTAAATAGGGTGCGTAAGACAAGGGAGCAAATGGGAACTTCAGTGAAGGGCGCAAATGGGGAGGTGATAACAAGTAGCGGTGATGTGAGAAGGAGATGGAATGAGTATTTTGAAGGTTTGTTGAATGTGTCTGATGACAGAGTGGCAGATATAGGGTGTTTTGGTCGAGGTGGTGTGCAAAGTGAGAGGGTTAGGGAAAATGATTTGGTAAACAGAGAAGAGGTAGTAAAAGCTTTGCGGAAGATGAAAGCCGGCAAGGCAGCAGGTTTGGATGGTATTGCAGTGGAATTTATTAAAAAAGGGGGTGACTGTATTGTTGACTGGTTGGTAAGGTTATTTAATGTATGTATGACTCATGGTGAGGTGCCTGAGGATTGGCGGAATGCGTGCATAGTGCCATTGTACAAAGGCAAAGGGGATAAGAGTGAGTGCTCAAATTACAGAGGTATAAGTTTGTTGAGTATTCCTGGTAAATTATATGGGAGGGTATTGATCGAGAGGGTGAAGGCATGTACAGAGCATCAGATTGGGGAAGAGCAGTGCGGTTTCAGAAGTGGTAGAGGATGTGTGGATCAGGTGTTTGCTTTGAAGAATGTATGTGAGAAATACTTAGAAAAGCAAATGGATTTGTATGTAGCATTTATGGATCTGGAGAAGGCATATGATAGAGTTGATAGAGATGCTCTGTGGA